>NW_026516327.1:0-128661 GCF_025602895.1 Polychytrium aggregatum | reverse complement strand
GTGATCGTCGGGTGACGGTTGCTGGATGGCGATTGATGGACGGCGGTTGCTGGATGGGTGGCGGTTGGATGGCGAACAACAGGCATGTGGCGCACACGTGATCCAGCCCGCGGCGATTCGTCCACGTCGCGGTCATGCGCCCTCGCTCCTGATATACCTGTCATTCGATACTCGAATATAAAGCCGGCCGCGGCCGAGGCCTTCCCTCTTTCCTCCCCAGCAGAGAGCTCCATGTCGACGTTGCGATCACTGGCGTGGAGGTTCCTCCGTCTGTGGACGAGGCCTCCACTTCACCCGCCGCCCATCCTGGGCCGGGCGTCTGCACTCGCCATCCACGGCCTCCGGCGTCCTCTGGCTGCCTTTGGACCCCGGATCGTCCCTGCTTCTTCTCTGCACACCAATGTTTGGCTCACCAGCCCGTTCTCCCGAACGACAACCACCGCAATTTCGCTCCTGCCGGCGTCTCACCCAACCTCTCGACTCTCACTCCAAGCCACAAGGTGAGTGCACGCAGCGACTCTATCGTCTCCGTCACGACAGCGCATGGCTCCAGTTGGCTCCAGTTGGCTCCTGCTGGCTCCTGCTGGCTCCAGTTCGCTCCTGCTGCCACCCCGGTGTCGATCCAAAGCCCAGTTCCCAGCTGCATGCACGCTGATTCCAGCCTATTGACGGCTGACTGCCATCTGTTCTTTCTCCAAACAGCATGGATACACGCTCACCTTTTGGGGCCTCCCTCAGCCGAAGCAATACACGACCGAGGTCTCCACCCATGTCCGAGAGCTTTCCGAGTCCAGAGTCAAGCCCAAAGCCTTCACGTCTCCGATTGCAGGGTCGGCTTTTCGTCCGACTGTTGGTCTGTCCTTCAGGTAAGCACTGCACTGCCTGACCTCCGGCCCAAACGGCACTGGCGGCGTCGTTCTATTCTGCATAGCAGCCATCGAGGTGGCTCAGCGGTTGGAGTGAGAACAAGTAATACGCCACCGGCTCGTTATTGACCATATTCCATCGATTGGCATGTGCAATATCCTTGGATGGGCCAAGCAGCCTCTCTGACTCTCCCGCATCCAAGCTTGGCACGATCGCCTCCCCTCAACCAGCCCCCTTGTCGCCCACGGCCATTCAGGAATTCAAGAGTGCCGCCCGGGCTCATTACTATCGTTTGGACCGTGTTGCTCATGTCCTCTCTACGCTGCACCGCTTCTACCCTGAGAGCATTCGGGTGCAGTCGCGTGCCAAGTCCAACGGCGCCTATGAACTGCACGTCCGTCTTCCCAAGGCCGTCACTGCCGAGACGGTCAATGGCTGGCTGCAAACCATGGGTATCTCGCCCGAAGCCGACCGCTTTTCCATCATCGAAGAAGCCCCCGTTCCGCCCCAGCGTCGCTCGTCCCCTCGCCTTGGCCAAGATTCCTTCAAGAGCAACCCCTCGACCGCTCGAAGCAGCACCACGAACGAAGAATCGACCATGGCCATCTCGGATTTTTTGCGTGAGATTGATGCCCTTATCCAGGAGGATCGTCTTTTTGGAAACAAGCCGGCTGTGCGCATCAAATAGGAGTGTGTGCAGTGTTTGCCCTTGTATATTTGATTTGATTGTGATTTTGACTTGATTGTGATTTTGATTTGATTGTGATTTTGACTTTGATTCGGTTTGATTCGGTTTCCTTGCCCTTCGAGAGACCCTGCACGGCCGACTCGTCAGCTTCCTCCGCTGGTCCGAGTCGGCCCTGGAATCTCGGTGAATTGATCGTGTGTGTGGTCTTGGCGGACGATAGTTGAAGCCTGTGCTGTAGTCGCTTGGTGCCAGTGCTTTTGAATACCGACCTCTTCGTTTGTACGGCCCCTCCAAGAAAAACATGACGCTCGAAGTTATAACGTGTTGGAAAAAATGGGATCCATCATCTCATGCGGACAAACGCGGCGTCGTCGGATCAGATCGCACACCCGTTCAAATGGATATTATCATTTCCCTGTGTGAGGGAGGAAGACACAAACCAAAGATAAAAAATCGCCGGTGGACCTCAGCGAGCGGATTTCATGGAGTTTGGGTACCGATCAAAGTCATTGGACCCACACAACCCGCGATTATTGCCAGTGGTGTCGTAGTGCAGGCAGGCAGTGCCCATCGGTTCAGCTTTGCGATTGTTGTGGAGGTGAATGGACTCGTTCCGATTCAGGATCCAACCCGCCGGGGACTCAGGCGGAATGGCTCTGCTTGTGAATACTGTCGTCACCACTGAGTGTCTGTGCATTATGCCCCATGATTGGCGATTGTGACATGTTGCCAGGCCATTTCGGTATACAATGGCCGCCTGGTTCAATGTCTCATTTTCCTGCCCGATGACTGCCGGATGGATCGTCTCGATAGATCGCCCAGATGCTGTCGCCCTATTTCTACCGCCCGCAGTCCTTCTCCTCGGTGGACTAGCTGCGATACTTGCTGCAGCATCTTGTTCCTGGTTGTTTGATTTGCCTGGTCCTTCTTCTGCTTCGGCCCTTGCTCCCACTCCAGTTTCAAGTTGATCGATCTGGCCCAACGTTGCTGAAGCTGCCTCCCTCGACAACCATGCAAACACACGAACTCGCCGGCCACTTCAAGCGGTGGTATGGAACGACCTTCCGAGAGAGCCTTGCCGTCCAGACGGCGGCGACCTTAATCGGCAGTCTGGCGTTGTTCCTCTCTGGTATGATTCGTTCGATGGCCGGACAGCCGATTGCAACGACGCTGCGTTTCCCACCACTCCCCAACCGCTGTGCTTCCATTTCCCACATAGTCCTTACACAGGACCCCAACCCACCCACTCTCTCACCTCCACCTACCAAAGACATTCCTCCGACTCACACTGGATATGTCCCATCAACCTGACAGCTATTCCGATGAGCTACAACATTCGTCTCTTTGGGAGCGACATTTCCGCCTCCAAGCGAACCTATGCGCTCGGCTTCGCCAGCGCCCTCTTTGGTGTCTTCTTCTCGATTCCCTTCAGGCTCTTCTTTGTCTTGCGCAATCGAATCCAGTACCAGGCCTGGTCTGGATCGTCGTGTCGGCCATGGCAAGTCTCGCCCTTGCCCACCGACCAAGTCCCAGCTGGCAGCGAGTTTCCGGCTCTCAGCTCCCATGAGAACGGTCCGGTCGATGCGAGCGCGGCAGCCAACAGAGTCCAAGCGGCCCATCTAACCGCCCAGCATAGCGAAGTCTGGACGATCCACTCGTACGAAGGAAAAAGCACAACGGTGGTCATGAACAAAACCCGGGCCAACATCATCATTGTATCTGTCGGCATGATGCTGTCGGTTATTTGGTGCATCTTGGCACACTTTGCCCCTGGACTGTTCGGCTCCTGGCATGTCTTTGGTGAGAATTACAAACCATTGAGCAGGCACGGATGGTTTCGCCATGAATGGTTACTGGTTTGGAGACGGACGGTGCAGAATACGAAAGGTTGATCGGGTGCTCCGGCGGCGAGGATCCTTCTTGTGGCTGCTCTCTGCGATGCCTTCTCATCATCACCATCATCATCATCATCATCATGTCCTCGGTAAGAGACTCACCTGTTTGTTTCTCAATAATGCTCGGCATAGCATGGCTGTACGGCCTCGGATGGACCGATGCACAACGGCCCGAAAACTGGGGCTGGTTCATCAGCTGGTCGCCGGCCTTCTTTGGAGCCGGGATGATATTCGGCCCTCGTCTGACGGGCTCCATGATGCTCGGGTCTGTGCTTTCGTGGGGATTGGTCGGCCCGGTCCTGGTCGGCGTCGGCCTATGCGCGGGTGTTCCCTCCAGCAGCGATCCAAACGTCATCCAGTATTTCACTCCAAGCCCACCATCGCCCCGAAACTGGATGCTCTGGCCCGGGGCCACGATACTGCTGTGCGCCGCTCTCACCGAAATTGTCCTCAACATCCACCCGATCTGGACACATTTCAAGCACAGCTTAGAAATCATCTCCATGAACATGGCCTCGCTCCTTCGAATCCGTCTCTATGTCGACGAGAAGCGACATCAGCTCGGAGTGGCTGCCGAAGATATGATGCCAGCATGGCAGTGGCTCTTTGGGCTGACCATCTCGTTTTTCATGGTCGTTGTCACGCTGAATGCACAGTTCCCGATCCCGGCGGGCGATATCATCTTTGGATTTCTGTGCGCATTCATCTTCGCCTTTGTCGGGATCGAAAATGCCAACGCAGCCGAAGGCGACATTTTGAGTAAGTTCGACCACCACGACATCGCTGAGGCGCCCAGTTGGTTGATTGTTTGGCGGCCGTCGACTGGATTTCTCTACCGGCACAGCACGATTACAGACTGATATGTGCCACGGAGTTGAACTATCGAGACGTTTGCCTGCACACAACACCATGTATCTTGTCTGCACAGCGCCAACGTATATATTCTTCTCTACCCCGGAACTCACAGATTCAGCCGAGCCCGATTATCCGAGTGATCCAAGCGGTCCAAAGGATTCGGAGGATGCAACCCTGGGCTCCAAGACATCCATGGATCAGCCCAAGCCGCCTGCTGCCATGCGACCGACAATCCGAGCCCAGTGCTGTTCGACCCTGCTCGGATCCATTATCGGCATGATCTTGGCTGGATGCCTGCTTATCCTCATGGCCAACGCCTATCCGTGCCTGTTGGATTTGAACCTGGATGAGGGCTGTGCCTTTGATCTGCTCGGGATCGGCGCGTGGTCGGCGATCACAAAGTCACTCACATCCGACTCTGCCCAGCCCATCCAACTCAGCTCTGCCATCCTTTCGCTCGTCCTTGTCTTGATCTACCCGGCCTTGGAGTACTACAAACGCCGGGTACCTTGGCGGTACCGGCGGTATCTGCCGAGTCCACCCGCCGTCGGCATCGCGATGCTGCTCGGTGGCGGCCAGTACTCGGTGGTGATGTCTCTCGGTGTCCTGACGGCCCTGTTGTGGGAGCGGGTCAACGTCAATTCATGGCTGCTGTGGGGCTGGGCCTTGGCCACCGGCCTCATCTTCGGCGAGGGCATAGCAGCAATATTCACAGCTGGTCTGAAGGTCGGGGGTGTTGTCGGCGGTGCGTTTGTGACGCCGATTCTATGTCCAGCGAGTGCACAGGGCTGTCCAAGAACTTAAGCCAGCAAGCCTATTGCCATGTGCCCATCGGAACTTGGCGAGCACTGCGTGCAGACGAAATACAATACATATAGAGCGAAGCTAAGCGAGTTGGGTGAATGGATGGCCTGCTTGTGCGTACACGTCGCTATTGATTAGGGCCTGCCAGTGCAGCGCCGAGATTCGAAGCTGATTATGTAGAGGGGAGTGTATTCGGGATCGATGAAGAGGCTAAACATGACCAGCGTTCCTAAACGGAACGCCTCACTTCACTGCGACACGGCATGTCCGGGAACTCCATGGAGAGCAACTATGATCCGTGCTCACACCTGGAAACGCGCGCTGTGAACGTCCATCTGTAGCAGACCCCCCAACAGTAGCATGCAACGTTAGCAACCCGGAAATTTGGTCAACAATGAGCGCCAGTCATCGGTCCTACATTGTCCCCACTTGACCATTGCAACATTACCTGGAATCCGGTCGACATCTGCGGAACTTGGCTGTATTTGCCCTGGAGCAGCCCGCGAGTTTCGCGAAGCAGCTCGGTGTAGGTCGGGTTTGGGTTGCGTTGGAGAACAGTCATGAGGGCCCACGACAGAGCTCCAGACGCACGGCCTTGAATCTGAGCATCGGCCGAGGTCTGGTCATCTCGGCATCCAGAGAATTGGACGATGGTCGCTCGGGTGGTGTCGCGCTGCCGAGCCATTTCTTCGTTCGGCGCACTCTGCTGCTGCTGGTCCGGCGTGATAAATAGCTTGATTGCCGACTCGACCTCCCGCAGGGCGGTGGTGTTGTCCTTTTGTAGCAACGCAAAGAAAGCCTGGCGTACGAGTTGAGCCTGGTCAGTACTCCATCTCAACCGCCCAAACCTATATCAAAGTCGTGTTTGAGCGATATAGTATTGACCTACCTTGGTTCCATGCTTGACTGCCTCGGCCTTGTTGTCTCGGATCGTGATGTCAAGATTGCCATCAACACCGTATGTGTACGGCAGATCAAACACCGTGCCAGAGTGGCAGCAGTCCATGAACGCAACAAGATTGCAGCCTTGAGGCAGTGGCTTGCAGAGAATAGCGTGGACGTCGTCATCCACAATCTGTCCGGCCCTCTCGTAGTCGACAGGAACAAGGGTTTCGTCGAAGCCAGAAGCTTCAGTTCCGTCCAGGTTCTTCTGAGTGGCACCGTGTCCCGAATAGTGGAAGAACAAGTGATCTCCAGGACGAGCATCGGCTGCGAGCCATCGGAATGCGTTCAGCATGTTGGCGCGTGTTGGGATCTTGGATGGGTCCTGCTGATCGTCGGTGAGAACAAGCATGTTCTGACCATAGGCTGGGTTGCGATGGAGAAGCCAGTTTCGGACATTCTGGACATCATTGATGCATCCATTGAGAGGACTCTTGCCACCAATGTAGTTGATTCCGATCAACAGAGCCTGGCACAAGCGGATGGTTTGGGAGTCAGTGAGTTGACATATCAATGGGTGGGTCATTGATCGGTCCGGACAACGGCGGGCAGTTCAAGAATGGACCCTCAGCGA
Source organism: Polychytrium aggregatum (assembly GCF_025602895.1). Taxonomy (NCBI): domain Eukaryota; kingdom Fungi; phylum Chytridiomycota; class Chytridiomycetes; order Polychytriales; genus Polychytrium; species Polychytrium aggregatum. The sequence goes on along the minus strand of NW_026516327.1, from coordinate 122,036 downwards.
GCAACGCTGATTCAACAGATCGATCGGGACATCATCGAGGAAAGCATGTGCTGGGATCGGCGGCGCATGACGATGGCAGTACCTTGTATCGGCCTCCCGACTGCTGGTAGGAGTACTGCTGGGTGGTGGTGGTTTGCTGGTATCCACCCTGCTGCTGGTGGGTTGTGGTTGTGGTCTGCTGGTAGTGGGTCGAGGATGCTGACGAGTAGCTCTGGTAGCCACCCTGCTGTTGGTGGGGCTGCTGCTGGTGAGGTTGTTGATATCCCTGTTGCTGATATCCCTGTTGCTGATATCCCTGCTGCTGATATCCCTGTTGCTGATAGCCCTGCTGTTGGTAGCCTTGCTGTTGATATCCCTGTTGCTGATATCCCTGCTGCTGATAGCCTTGCTGCTGGTAGCCTTGCTGTTGGTAGCCCTGCTGCTGATGAGGGTAACCCTGTTGGTTCCCGCCTTGTGCCTGGCCCTCAAGGCTCTAACAGCACGGAAACAGAAAGGCGATGGAGTCCAGATCCAGAGCCCGTCAGTAAGATGCAAAATCGATATGGCTATCCCCGAGGATCGATCCTGGTCCTTGGCGGTGTCAACGAGCTTTCGACAGCAGCTCACCTGCTCAACTTTTTGGAGGATATTTTCAAAGAAGGACATTGTGTCTCTGCGGCCTGGTGCTGATGGGGGTGCTGGCTTTGACTTGGCTTTGGCTTTGGCTTTGGAGGTGGGCGAAACGATGCGGGCGACGGGGGTGTGCGGGAGACGGCGGCTCTATATGGGGGCGGCCAGTGGATGGACGGGCTCGGGGCAACGCATTCATCCAGCCAATCAGGTGCGCGGCCAAACAACGCCTGCCCCGAGCACGCCACCACCGCGGTGGCGGGTCGCGGGTGGGTGGCTGGCGGGTCACATGTCCCAGCCAAGACGGCTGCAATCCATCCCAGACAGCGCAATCCAGTCCATCCAAGGCAGAATCATACCCAGCGAGTTCATCCAGCAGGTGCCCGCGCCAACATGGTGTGAAGCGATCTCCATGAGCGATCGTCGGCTTGCGCACCTTGGACATGTTGCGGCGGTGGATCGGGCCAATCGAATCGATCGATTCCGACTCACCGCCAACATCCACTGCGGCATGGGCATATGCAGGCCACACTTCCCCTGGTGGTGGAGCTGCTCAGGGTTCCCGAGCAGCCTCAACGATGGGAATCGGGTGTATCCCTTACCCTGTCTGCACGATGTGGAAGGCCGTTGTGAATGATTGTTGTGTGTATTCCCATCCAAAAACCAAGGCGAAGGGCGCTGAGTGATCCATTTGATTTTGAGCGCTGGGATGGCAGCCATAGATCATTCAAACTTGGAATCGTCCGTTGGCGACATCCATCTGCGAATGCGGACTGTTAGTCTGGCGCCATGTTTGTCATGACACAAATGCGGTCCAGACGCTCTGAAACACGCACCTGGAATCCCGTCGACATCTGCGGAACTTGGCTGTATTTGCCCTGGAGCAGCCCGCGAGTTTCGCGAAGCAGTTCAGCATAGGTCGGGTTTGGGTTGCGTTGGAGAACAGTCATGAGGGCCCACGACAGGGCTCCGGTGGCCTGTCCTTGAATTTGGGCGTCAGCCGAGGTCTGGTCATCTCGGCATCCAGAGAATTGGACGATGGTCGCTCGGGTGGTGCACTGCTGCCGCGCAGCATCCAGCGCGGCAGAGTCGGTACTGCCTTGCTCTGGAGAGAGGAAGAGCTTCAGAGCCTGGGTGGCTTCCTGGAAGGCCACTCCGTGATTCTTCTGAAGCAAGGCGAATACGGCCTATGTCGAAGAGTTGCCAAGTGAATATAAGAGGTGGAGGAGTCAAACGGAGCGAACGGCGACCAGGGCAATCAGATAGGCGGCAGTTGATACTGGCCTACCTTGGTTCCATGCTTGACTGCCTCGGCCTTGTTGTCTCGGATCGTGATGTCAAGATTGCCATCAACACCGTATGTGTACGGCAGATCAAACACCGTGCCAGAGTGGCAGCAGTCCATGAACGCAACAAGATTGCAGCCTTGAGGCAGTGGCTTGCAGAGAATAGCGTGGACGTCGTCATCCACAATCTGTCCGGCCCTCTCATAGTCGACAGGAACAAGGGTTTCGTCGGTACCATCGGCTTCAGTTCCGTTCGTATTCTTCTGAGTGGCACCGTGTCCCGAATAGTGGAAGAACAAGTGATCTCCAGGGCGAGCATCGGCTGCGAGCCATCGGAATGCGTTCAGCATGTTGGCGCGTGTTGGGATCTTGGATGGGTCCTGCTGATCGTCGGTGAGAACAAGCATGTTCTGACCATAGGCTGGGTTGCGATGGAGAAGCCAGTTTCGGACATTCTGGACATCATTGATGCATCCATTGAGAGGACTCTTGCCACCAATGTAGTTGATTCCGATCAACAGAGCCTAACACAAGCGGATGGTTTGGGAGTCAGTGAGTTGACATATCAATGGGTGGGTCATTGATCGTCCGGACAACGGCAGGCAGTTCAAGAATGGACCCTCAGCGAGCAACGCTGATTCAACAGATCGATCGGGACATCATCGAGGAAAGCATGTGCTGGGATCGGCGGCGCATGACGATGGCAGTACCTTGTATCGGCCTCCCGACTGCTGGTAGGAGTACTGCTGGGTGGTGGTGGTTTGCTGGTATCCACCCTGCTGCTGGTGGGTTGTGGTTGTGGTCTGCTGGTAGTGGGTCGAGGATGCTGACGAGTAGCTCTGGTAGCCACCCTGCTGTTGGTGGGGCTGCTGCTGGTGAGGTTGTTGATATCCCTGTTGCTGATATCCCTGTTGCTGATATCCCTGCTGCTGATATCCCTGTTGCTGATAGCCCTGCTGTTGGTAGCCTTGCTGTTGATATCCCTGTTGCTGATATCCCTGCTGCTGATAGCCTTGCTGAGGTTGTCCCTGTTGGGGCTGTCCCTGTTGGGGTTGTCCCTGGCCCATCAATCCAGAAAGTGCACCCTGCTGGTGGGATCAGCACCAAGAGGACCATTCTGACACTCCCTGCGATGTGCTATGCGTCAAACGTACCAGTCCCTGCCCCTGGAGCTGCTGGCCGAGTTTCTGCAAAGATCAAACATTGTCGCTTTCGTTAGGCTGGCACCTGCGAACGCCACGAACAAGCGGAATACAGAGCGGGCGATCTATGATAGATAGAAACCTGCTCAAGCTGGCCTGCGAAGTTGTTAAAGAATGACATGGCTTGTTTTGGAAAAGATGAGAGGGTAGCTGCAGGACTGGACGAGGGAAGAGAGGACGGCGCTGGACAGAGGAAAGAAAAGCCGCCCGTGGCCGCGGCCGGCAGAATTAGGTTTTGGGCACACAGGGACAGGGACCCTTTGCAGTTGGTTTGTTGGTTTGTTGGTTGGTTTGTTGGCTGGTTGGCTGGTTGGCTGCAGAAAAGTCTGCCATGACCCTGGGCAGCGCATTTGGGCCGCCTGAATACACCAGTGTGTGCTCATGGTGCTGAGTGCTTTTGCCTGGAGCACCAGGCACTTCCCACGGTCCTGGCTGGATCCGGGCTGCACTGGCCCACCAGCGATGGATCCAGCCATCCCGCCACACAGCCAGCCACACAGCCACAGCGGCCGTCACGTGTGGGCGGAGTCGTCCGCCCTCGTCCGCTGACGTCGGCGATCCGCGCCCGCTGCCTCTGCCCTCGTCTCCATCCCGTCGCTGCATTCCCACCGCATCCAGCCGCATCCCACCGCTCGCCAGCAATGTATATCCTGCGACCCAGAAAAGCCCCTCGTCTGGCCGTCCCAGAGGCCTCTGTGTCGTCAGCGCCCGAGACGCCCCCTTCGGCCCTGCCTCTGGCTCCTCCCGAAGCCCAGCCAGCTGCCCTTGTCTCTTTTCCGCTGCTTGCCTCGTCGCCATGGCGGACATGGCTCGTCGACCTTCCGCCCGAGGTCCTGGAGCTTATCTTTGTCTATACCGACAATCCCTTGGCTCTCTCGCGGTCCTGCTGGAGCCTCCAGCGCATTTCCAAATCAGCTATCGTCCGTGCAAAGTGGCTCATCCGCAAATACGGTGCCAGGGCCGCCTTCGAGGCCGGCTGCCGTTGGATGGGACTCTGGAGCATCGAGCTCATGGAATACCTATTCCAAAACACACCAAAACTCCCCAGGTTGGCACTGCTTGGGTTTGAATATGGCAGTGCGGCAGTTATGCGGTTCGGTTTGTCGCCGTGTGTTGCCTGCTCTCTCGCTCGCTTTGTTCGCCTTCGTTTCCTCTTGTTCGCTCTATTGCTCGCTACAACCCCGTCGTTACCCAGGGCTTCGAGTCGGGGAGAAAGAGTGCAAATTTGGGGTTTTATGTGCGTCTGTATGGGAGAAGCATGCCGTCTCCGTACTGATATGAGCTCGCACGATGCGGTTGTCTCGCACGCTTTTCTCTAGATATGTCATCCAGCGGGCTTTTACTCGGTTCCAGAAGAAGAATTGCCCCTGGCTGATTGCCCATCTGCTTGTCCATGGCTTGCGGCTCTACAGCGACTTGGTAGGCCCTTTGTTGCAGCATGCGATGAGTCTGTCTGCTTTCCCCCGAGCACATAGCATGTTTGGAGCCAGATATGGTGTGTGCGATCGAGGCGGCTGAGTCATTGGCTTGAGCGTTGCTGGTCCTATGGGTGGTGGTTGGACATGATGTGGGGTGTGTCACTCGTCTGCCGCCTATTGCCACGTTCATTGCGTCCTGAGCACTCGGCTTCGCAGAGGGCTGCCTCTGATGTCTCGCTGGAATACGCTCCGCCTCCGTCCGCAGTCCCTCGATAAGTCCGACGTTCAGACCTTCATGGAACTGGCTGCATGCGAGCCACATGCGCATATCCTCGGAACGATGTCTCATTCGGCTCGAAAGCTCGAGGCCATCAAGAGCCTCGTTAGTGACTATGGCTTTGATGTGAACTTTATGAAGTGGACTTTGGGACAGTCGCCCATACCGGTCCCCCAAATCAAAGAAGGTACTTGGCACCGTCCCGCCATATCGACGCACGATATTTTAATACCTCGGGGCCCGGGGTGTATGCGCCGATGCGCTGAGGATATGCGGCATGGTTTGTGAAATCAGGCGGCTAGGCTTGAGGCAACTTCTGCCACTAATATCCCAGGAGCCTGCTAAACAGTACACCAGCGCGAGGAGTGGAGTGACGACGACCTCGACATTACCTTGAGCCGCTACTTGATACCTTTGTCCGCCCGGTCCATTCGTTGGCAGACTCATTCAATTCTGTTGCATATGAACTCGTATCTCTGTGTCTTTCCAGGCTACCGGGCGCTTCTGTGTGCCGTTTCCTCCAAGAATACGCCCTTGGTGAAGACGCTCCTGGAATGCAATGCCATGACTCATGTGCCTCTGGCGCTCGGCGCGCTGAAGGTCCACAACCGCACGGCTTCCGAGATGATTTTGAGCCAGCTTCACCAGACCATTAGCCTCGGTCTCTGGAACTGGACCGACCGCGTGATCGATAATAGCCCCCTCCAGCTGAGCCAATCCGAATGGGCCAAAGGATTCTTCCCTGTCGATCTACGCCACTATCTTACCTGTTCGGCTGATGCCGTTCTGATTGCAGCCAAGACCCACAATCAAGAGATCATGCGAATGCTTCTCGATCATGACTTGGATCGCTGGGAAACAAGCCACGGAGTGCAGGTGCTCAAGGTGGGTGAAATATGGCAGTCGCAAACAGACACAGTATGGCTGATTCGATGGCACAGGATCAGCTCGGGTCGGCTTCTGGTCCTGGAATCCGCGATGCTGGGTCGTTCCCGAGCGGCTTGTTGGGCTCGAGCAGCTCCTCTACTCCATAACCCAGGCATATGTCTAATCGACTCGAATTTCCTTGGCTGTGCTCGACTATGCTCATGTTCCTCGGCTTCTCGGGCTCGCCTCAGAGTGTGCTGCAATTTTGCATCGATGATGGGTACAATGACGGCATTCAGCTTCTTCAGAACTACATCACCACGAAGAAAATCGGCCACATGCAGAGATCGCCGTTTGCCCTGCGCCGTGCCCTCATCGAGGCATGCATATCATCGAATTTGGAAAGCGTTGCGGCTCTAATTGACGAGGGTGCCCGCTTCGAAATCGACGACCGGCGACAAATATATGGGTTTGCCGGCTATCTCGATCCACTCGTAGGTGTCTGGATTCGTGTCCGGCTCACTGTTGTTGCAGCCATAGTCAAAACCGGAGTCGGAGCTTCACATGCTGATTCGACGCCTATCCGTCGCAGAAAATGATCATCACAAGCGAGAATACGCGACTGCTGTCGTTTTTGATGCAGAGATATATGTTTAATGAGGCTTCGCTGCGCCAAATGCTGGTGCTTGGTAAGGTGCCTCGAATCGCACTGCTGACAACGCATTCGCAATTGATTATCGTGGACACATTACATGAGAACGCTGCTGACCGCTCTGCGAACACATTCTTGACACATTCACAATGTGGGCGCTCAAAGCCATCGAAGGTAAGGCATTGGCTGTTTGATCGCCACATCCTCCAATTCTCGCGGTGCGAATCTCGTGTGTACAGGCGTGCTTGTGTCCTGATCATCGTGCCCATGTTCCCAGGGAACGTAATGTCGGCCGTGCGCGTGCTCCTCAACAGCCGTCAAAAGGTTCGGTTCGCGATCAACGAAAAGGTCTTGCGGCGTACGGTTGTCTCCCAGCGATATGAGATTATGCCGCTTCTGTTGCGGGAGCTCAAGAAGACAGCACGAGAGACCGGCAGACTCATTACTGGATTTGGCTCGGTCCTACGCTTCGCCGAGAGACGCATGATCTCAGGAAAGGACGACCCACTATTTTACGATGTCCTTGTCGAATACCAACGCTATCTGCAAACGTGCGTCGAGAAGAATCGTCTGAAGAGCCGCGACAAGGCGCACACAAAGCGATGCTCGACTCCAAAGGCGAGCAGCTCCAGTGCCAAGGGCAAGGGACGAATGATCGAAGATCCAACCGAAGATGCTCCGCTCTCCCAGCCCTCTCCTGAGGGTCCGGGGTCGTCCTCGAGCTATGTCGGGCCAGATGACTGTATGTCCGGTGCGGCTGCTGGATCGAGCTCCTCCGAGCCCGTCACGCCTGCTTCTCGGCGCAAGCGCCAGCGTCGAGTCTGGTGGATGATGCTCGAGCCCGAAGGCGACGAGACCGCAGGACCTGCAGCAGAGTCCGATCCCGTCAATGACAGCAGCAGTAGCAGCCCTGAATCGAGCCCAGGTATTCGCACCCGATCTGGCCGAGTAGTCATGCCGCCAAATGACACATGAGCCTTGACTGAGCCCGGTGGTAGCACTTCTCCACTATTTGGAGGGATGCCGCTCACGGCCAGGGACAAGCGTCGGTCGAGCTCATGAAGAAGCAGCGGACAAGAATAAGAATATGGCACACAAAGACCAAGATCGTATGTGACTCGTGACTCGTGACGGCGTGCAGACCTCGACAACGAAATCGTGGGCGAGGTCCCCAACGAATCGCTGCGTCTGCGTGGCAAGTCGACCAGCCATCATCCGTCAACGGTCCGGCTGGATGCCTGCCACAGCTTCTGGCTTTGTTCTTATGCAGCGCAGTGCTCAAGCTCGCCGATGGATGGATTCTGGCGGCAGATCGAGTGGAGAGGTTGGACGTGCACGCAACAGCACCGATACGTGCCAAGATGTAAGGACAGCTCGAGGGCGGATATGGTGCGTCAGAAGTATAGACAGTTCCTTCCGGCCCGCATAAAATACAGAGTCGCAGGCGCCTTTGGCCGTTTGTGAATTTGCAGTCGCGGGGGAACGGCAGTCAGGGGTGTATTACTCCTTGTGCTCATGACAAGGGGCACCTCCCTCCCTGAATCTCCGAGGTCGACCAACATTGGGGTGATATGAGCCTACTACCACTCGCAACACCGCGATCGGGCGCAAAGGCCAGACCCACACATCCAGGTCCAAATGACACAAGATACATGCTGCCGATTATGAGCTGTCCTGTTGTATGTTTATCCGCGGAAACCATTTCATACAAGCTTCGCTGCCATCGTATATGACACGGGAGTGGGGAACATGGTGGGGGAGTCCAACTTGTTCGTAGCTCCAAGCCCATTCAATTTGACAGGCTCTAGAACTCAAAGGCGACATGCCATTCCTTTCCAAAGACACCCTGGGGTTCCTTGACGACGACGACACCTCCCTCGCGCGCAAAAGTGAACTCGAGGTTTGCTCCCGAGGAGCTGACAACGCGCTTGGGCTTGGAGTGCACACCGACGATGATCAGTCGCTCGACACGGCTATCATGCCCGGTAAATTTGGGCTTTGAGATCTTGGCCGAGACGTCGGTATACTTGGCTACAGGAGAGGTACAGCGAAGGGTGTTGTCGCGGAATTCGAGTTGGGCATAGACATAGTCACCCTTCTTGTAGTCAAAGGAGCGTCCGTCATCGTTATAAAACTCGCCCAGAGCCTCGCCCTGGAGCAGGAAGACTCGTTAGTTGGCAAGTAATGATGGGAGATGGACGACATGCCATGCAGGGCAAGCTCGGGACGGACATACCTTCTCGTCCAGTGCAATCACCAGAGTGTACGGATCCTTGATGGTCAGCGCAGAAGATCTCCGAATGCGATCACGGCGAGGCACAATGGAGCCACCACGAAGGAACACGGGGAGCTTGTCCAGCGGAGTCTTTACATTGAGCTTTCCGCTGGCACTGGGATCGACCTTGACGAGGGTTTCGTAGTCATACCAGTTCTAGGCAACGATTTTCGCGGAGTGTTACCCCGGGTTAGTTGGAGCTGCAATCCCAAGAGACACTGCTTCTGTCTTCCAGGCGACGAGCGCACAGTTTTTAGACGTGCCTGGCAGGAGCAGAGCATGTCCAGAAGCAGGTCAGGAGTCACCCGTCCAAGACAAGTCGGGAGAAAACATACCGATCCAGCAGGGAGCAAAACCTCCGTTTCAGCCGTATCCTTCTGCACAACAGGCTTGATCAAGAAGGCGCTTCCCAGCATGAACTCATCGTCGACGGCAAAGGTGGCCTCGTCATCGGGGAAGGCGTACCAGAGAGGTCTTTCAGGTTCAGGAAGATTCGAGGGTGATGGAGTGAGTGTGAGACCTTTGCTTACTACGGATGGGGTGGCTGTGCCTCGGATATTGTTTTCGCGGTCAGGGGATCCAGAAACGAACGCTATGGGCTGTGATGCGGGCCGCGGTCCAATTTACCTCATCACGGGGGTGCCCGAAACCGTGGACTCACGGAAGAGCGTGTAAATGTAGGGCAGGAGCTGATAGCGAGTGCGAATGGCGGAGCGGATGTGGCCGGTAAAGGGCTCGCCATATATCCAGGGTTCGCGTCGCTTCGTGTCGATGTGGGCATGACCACGATAGAAGGGCTGGAAGGCCGCAGTCTGGAACCAGCGGACCATGAGTTCGGGTTCGGGATCGCCAAAGAAGCCACCGACATCGGCTAGAAAGGAACGAGGCAGCGCCAAGAGTCAGTAACCCTGTGGTCACAGCCGCATCCGCGCAATTGGGTTTTGGCCACTTGATTATGGCGGCTGCGAATCAGCTACCTCCAGAGAAGGATTGGCCGGCAATGCCGATGGACAAGAGCATGGGCACCGATGCTTCCAAGTGATCCCATCGAGCAAAGTTGTCGCCAGTCCAGATAGCACCGTAGCGCTGCGATCCAGCAAAGAAGGCACGAGAGAGGATGAAGGGGCGATCGTTGTCGATGCTGCGGAGCAAATGGCCTTCATAGGTTGAGCGGTGCTGCGATGTATACGAACGGGGTGGGAAGTGGGGCGTGAGCAAGTGCGTTGGCTGTTTGGAGGAAGTGCTTCAAGAGTTACTCTGCGATCCTAGATTCAAAACACACCTGAAGCATTCCATAGATGTTGTGGACGTCGCGGTGCTCGACATTGTCGTGATGGACAAGATCCTTGGGCATGGTGATCTCTGGTCCGTTGAAGACGGAGGGCTGCGTCGTCGTGGAAGATGGGGTACAGGGGCGATCGAGAGACAAAGTGGCCAGCAGGGGGTAAGCGCGCTGCATATTAGACAAGCATACAATCACGCACGAATGACTCTCGACAGGTCATTCGGTGACATAGTCGCAAATAACCACCTCGTTCATATCGTTCCACGTGTACAGAGTCGGAGTAGAGCCCTGTACAGTAACCAGAGTAAATTGTGGGTGGTTGTCGTTAGTGCACGCCAGTATGGTCAAAACGTGGATCACCAAAGTACAGCAATCGGACGACCAGCATATGTCCCTGGCGCAATCGCAGTAGACAAGTTTGAGCCGGATGCCGTACTTCGTATTGGTTATAGAGGAACTTTTTGGACCAGAAGGATCGAGCAGCGGCGTTGGTGTAGTCGATCCAGTTCGAGCTGCCCGGCCAGCACCATCCCTCGTAGTCGCTGCCATCCTTGTTCTTGACGAAAATGCCAGCACTCTTAGCTTCGCTCGAGACATGGTAGTTATCGTCCTTCTTAATGTGAGGATCGATGATGGTCACCATCTACAAACAGAGTGGGTGCAAAGGGGCCGATGGCGCAGGCGGGGTGGCAGCCGCACGGAAAGTGTTGTTTGAAGAGGTTGTCGAGTCAACAAAGTGAAAATGAAGGACGGGGGCCATACCGCTCTGTTCAGCACGGATGAACAGTGGATGTCACGGACCAAGCCTAGTCCCTAGTGTCCAGAGAAGCAGAGCATTGTGAGCCGACGGCTCCGGGGACATACCTTTCGGCCCTTAACGGCGAGATCGCTCTGCATGTTCGCCGGGTTGGGGAACTTGGCATTGTCCCAAGTGAAGTAGCGCTTTCCATCAGTGTGCTCGATATCGAGCCAGAGAACATCGTATGGTATGTCATGCTTCTCAAAGTTACCGTCGACTCCTTGCACATCGGCTTCGTCAAGGTAGTTCCATCGACACTGATGGTAGGCGATAGCAAAGCTCTGGGGCATGGCTGCGCGCCCTGTCAGAGACGTGTATGAGTCCAGAACGGCGGCAGCGTGGGGACCAAGGAACACGAAAATATCAAAGGATCCAGACTCGACCATCCAGTGGCTTGTGGTTGAGTCGGCACTCTTATGCTCAACGTCAATCCACATTTCAGAGGGGTTCTGCCAAAACACTCCGACGGTCTGGCCCTTCTTGTGGGAGAGCATGAACGGGATCGAGCCATAGAGAGCCATTGGGCTGTTGAGCTCGTACTCGAAAACGTCAAAGTTGTATAGGCGATAGGGCTCCCCGGAGATCTCGCCCCTGCAGAAAGAGCAGAGACGCCGTCAGCATCCCTCTGTAGCATGTGTGAGCGATCTCAGACGAGTCCCGGCACAACGATCTCGGCTCCAAGGATCTGTGCAGCAAACTGTTGTGGTGTGGTATAGGTCAGATTTGCTTTGAGCAAGTTACCGGGTAGGTTTCAAGGCAAAGCTCGTCGCGTGCTCGGGAATGCCGTAGACGTGCTTGGATCCGGGAAAACTGATATCGAGCCCGATAGAAGTCGGGCCTAACACAGCGACGATGTTGCAGGGCGAGCACACACATTTGAAGAGAAATTACTGTTAGCGACATCAGAACTTCCAGTACATGGATACACAAGCAGGGTTGGTTCGGTGTATGCCGTGCTTCGGTCAGAAGGGACAGCGATACAGGATCGGCGAACGTACCATGGGGCTTGCTGTCGTGATGGCTGCCAAACTGCTCTGCCCACTGGTCCTTGCGCACTGCCTCTTTCAAACGATCAAACTCCTTCTCATCATCGGATCGCTCGTCGACCTTCTCGTCCTCAGCAGCGGCATTCTGATCCGCGGGGGGAGCAGGGGCGGGCTCTTCCTTCACGATCTGGTTCTCATAGAAGAAGAGATCGTGGTCGTTCATACTGATGGCCTCGTCCCCGTTGACATAGAAGCGAATGGTGAAGGGCGACTTTTCGACGACAAACGCATACTTGGCGCTGTCGTGGGTCCACTCGTAGTGGACATCCTTGTCATTGGCTGAGGCGACCTTCAGGTTGGACTTTTCTGGCACACTAGTCAGAACAAACTCGTCGCTCTTGTATCGGGGCTTCTGGTCCTTGGCGACGACAGGATCGGCGCGCACTCGCACAGTGCCAGCGGCCTTGAGAATATCAAGGGTCACCAAGAGCTCGTCGCCGCCAGGCTGGACAGATCCCCCAATGTGACTTTGCTCAACAATCTTGAACTCGACGCCGGCCTTGCCCAGCTTGAGACTGGACTCTATAAACTTGTAGTTGGGGCCGAGGGTCGGAAACTTTTCGACGAGCTCGGCAACGGCCCGCTGACGCGAACAGAAGCCACTCTGGTGGCATAGTTTGAAGTCGTGCTGCTTGACGGCCATAACGGACGACACAGCAAGGCCAAGTATGGCCAGAAGGAGTGCGGCCAGCATCTGCCGACGAGAGAGATGCATGGTGTGCAATGTCGCCAAGGGTGTATGACAGAGTTCAGGTCGGGGCTCGCGGCAGTTGTCTGCGGGAGAAATATGACACGCCTGGTCAGAGAGCTTGATCAGTGTGCGAGGGCAGTCGTCGAGCGGAAGAAGGGATGTGTCCCAGCCCGAGGGGAGGAGGCAGCTCGCGCAGCAAAGTCGACGGGTGTTGCTTGTGGTCGCAAGAACAATCGCTGGTTGACGATGCAGCCAGCCGCCAGGGAAAGCAGACAGACAAGATCTTCTGGGAATGCGCCCGAGACCAAGAGTGGGCGGGTGGGCGTGAAGGGATACCCGATCGTGCCACGGCGAGAACAGCCCGTACCTAGACTGAGGCGCAGCGGCTCAGCTCGCTGGAGGTCGAAGAGCAGGTGGATCTGCTGGTGTGCGATCCAGGCGAAAGGAGGCGGGCTCGGCGAGCAACATCACTTTCGGCCGACACGGGAAGGACGCGCCACGTGACGCGCCACGTGACGCCATCGACCAGCATGCCATTGTCGGGTGCGATTCGGCGGTGCGATTCGGTGACTCGCACACCGGTTCGGCGCTGGCTCGATCTCGAGCACACGACATGGCAATGTCGCTCAGCGTATCCGACAGGCCGAAAACCGAGGTGCATCAGCGGCATTGACTGAGCTATATTAGGGTGAGGGCGCTTCGGGTGTCGGAAACTCGAGAATCGCAAAAGGGAAGGAGGAGGAGGGGAAATTGTGCCTATGTTGGGCATATTCACAATATTGTATTCCGCATCTCCGGCAGTGGAGCATATAAGAACAGAGCGAGAGGGGAGAGGACAGTAATGATGGAAGTGAACACAAAATGAGAATCTAGTAGTAGATCGGCGACATGGCAGCGCGGAGGCGGTTGTAGTCCTGGAGACCGTCGACCTGGCCGTAGCCAACGACAGCAACCTCCTTGTCGTAGATGTACTCCGAGGCAACCTTCATGACGTCCTGGGCGGTGACCTTCTCGATCAGGCCATCGACCTCCCAGGGGGTGAGGCGTCTGCCGTAGACGAGCAGCTGGCGGCCAATCTCCTCAGCAACGGCAGTGGTGCCATCGAGAGAGAGGAGGAGCGAGGTCTTGAGCTGGTTCTTGGCGCGGAAGACCTCGGCCTCAGAGACACTCATGGCGAGGCGGTGCCATTCCTGCTGGATGTGGTGAACAAGGTCGTCCAGAGCCAAAAAGTTCTCGCTAACAGCGTAGATGCCAAAGAGACCAGTGTCCGAGTAAGAGGTGTTGAAGGACATGAACGAGTTGGCAAGGCTGAACTCGTGGACCTTCTGGGCCAGCTTGGAGGAGACGTGGCCGGCGGCGCCGAGCGAGCGGTCCCAGGATCCAACGATGGCCTGAGCGACAAGCAGGGCCCAGTAGTCCGAGCTGGTCCAAGAAGCACCCTCGACGGCAAGGGCAACGTGGGCGTAGGGGTGGTCATCGTAGCGGGCACGGACATCCGAGCCGACGAAGCGGGGCTTGAGGATCTGCGATCGGCCGGTGGAGCTGGCCTTCAGGCCGCCAAAGTGGCTCTCAGCCAGCTTGACAAGGGCATCGTGGTCGACGCCGCCGGCACCGACAAGAACCATGCGGTCGGGGGTGTAGTTCTTCTCGACGTACTCGACGAGGTCGGCACGGGTGATGCTCTTGATGTTCTCGCGGGATCCCAGAATGGTGTAGCCGAGGGAGTTGCCCTGGAAGGCAGTGCCGTGGAGATGGTCAAAGACAACCTCCTCCTTCTGCTTCTCGACCTCGTCAGACTCGCGGAGAATAACGTCGCGCTCGCGCTCGATGGCGTCCTCGCTGTAGTTGGATCGCTGGAGAATGTCCGAGAGAATCTCGACCGAGGAGCCAACATCGCTGGAGAGACACTTGGCGTAGTAGACGGTCTGCTCGCGCGAGGTGTAGGCATTCAGGTGGCCGCCCATGTTCTCGATCTGGGTCTCCAGCTGGAGCTGGGTGCGGGACTTGGTACCCTGATGACGTGGGAGTGAATAAAGATAAAGCCCAATGAGCGACACGCCACAGTGTTCGGCACCTCTGCTTTCAAAGCGCAGCGCAGGCTTGTGCCGGTGTCCTATCGCGGATGCGTTTCGCCTGAAATACGGGGCTGCTCGAGCCACAATCGCGAATGGCTGACGCAGACTCGGTGCGGGGGCATTACCTTGAAGGCCATGTGTTCCAAAAAGTGAGCAGTGCCGTTGTTCTTCTCGTTCTCGAAGCGGGAGCCGGCATCAATCCAGACACCAACGGTGGCAGTCTGGAAGTTGGGGTTGCTCTCGGTCGCAACGGTGAAGCCGTTGGGAAGGCGAGTGACCTTGGTCTCGGGGACGTTGTTGAGGGATTTGGCGTAGGTGTGGGCGAGGGTATTGGCCGCAGGACGAGGGGCAACGTTGGTCAAGAAGGATCGGGTCTGCGGTCGGTAACGCATCGGAGGGGCGTTACGAGTGATCGAAACGGCAGGCCGAGTCAGACAATCATCGAGCATGGAAGGAAAGGGATGGGGCGTTAGAGGGGGGGGATTGCACCAATTCAGGGCCACCGTATCGTTCGTCTCGACCGCCCGAATTCTCCGGACTGGTCAGCGAGATAGGATGGAGATAATCGCAGGGCGCGCTGGCTGGTTGGCTCCCCATCGAATCGTTGGTCCAGCAAAGAGCTGATGCGATCGCGAGGATAGCACGCGGACATTGCGATATCGGTATGTCCAGGCCCGCCGCATTCGCTCTGCCATCAGCGGACGAGCCATGATGTTTCGGGAAAGCCGATGCTCATGAGCGAGAGAATGGAACAGGTCGGTACCAGGGCCTTCGAGGCCATGCCCAATCTAGCAGACTTGAGGAGGAACATTTTCCTGTGGACAGAGGACAGCGTCAGCGGCATGGATCGACATCGCCAGCCGGCATCGATACGGGCACATGCAGCGGCAGCTGCAGTCGCCGCGGGCGCCCACCTGCAGGCGAATATGTCGGGAGAACGGAGGGGACGACGGCGCTTGCGCTTCCAACAGCAAGAAAAACGAGAACGAAAAAAACGAAAATTTTCGTCGGCGAGGGCCGAGAAGCCCTGCGAGGCACGAAGCCGACAGGGCGCTGCTGTGCGTGAGACCACGGCATATTAATTTAATTCATTGGCGCGCACCAGCGCTGTTCTGTGTGAGCCTGCGGGAGCACGGAAGCGCCACGGAAGCGCCACGGAAGCGCCACGGGCGACTGGTCGTGGGAACGGGACGGGACGGGACGGGGCGGTTGACACAGACCAGCATCGGCTCCGACAGTTCGGGTGTCGCTGTATTGAGCTTGCCACGGGTGGGAGGAGGCACCTACGGGATAGTAGTGCATACATACGAACCCGCACCCAGACACACCGGTCTACAACATGGCAAGGCACAGCACGTTGCTGCTGCTCCAAGAGCATCGGCCGCAAGGCCATTGATCGCACAGGCAGATACGGACTCGCTCGGGGCATTCAACACTCGCGGCCAATGTCATCAGCATCCTGGTCAGAATCACCATCCAAATGGTCCAATCCCGATAGACGGTCCTTCTCCGAGAGGCGGGCTTCCTTCGTCGCCCGTTCGGCTTGGAAGATATGTTCCAGCTGCTCGTCTGCAACTGCATCTGAGTCTGCCTGTGTGTCGTGGTCTGCATCGACGTCGGCATTTGTATCGGAAGTCGCATCCAGATCGGTATCCATTTTGTCGTCCGTTTCGGCCCTCAAATAGCCCGATCCAAAGTCGTAGCCGACGCCACCCGTTGGTACCTGGTGGACCATGCTGGTCGTGCTGCCCACCTCGGTGGTATCGTGCTCACGAACATCGTTGACACTGGAGGCAGGCGAGAGACGAGCCGGGGTGTTGTTGAGCGTCGCCAGGGGCGACGGATGGCCAGAGCGGGAGTCTGCCAGGCGATCAGATTTGAGACTAATGATTCCAGGGGTGCGGTAGGAAATATGGGCGTTGTTCTCGTATGGCCTGTATGATGACGCAGCCGGAGGAGGCTGTTCAGCCAACTTGGCTTCGATGTCCTTGAGACGCTCGATGATATGCTCCCTGGCCGATTTGCTACGGGATTCTCTTCGCACATAAAACAACAGATAGGCGGCGCTGGACTGGAAGATTCGAACGAGATCGAGAACGGACAGTGTTACAAGGCGGCAGCAGATCGGGGGGGGGATATTCATGTAGTTAGTGTGCAGATCCGCATTGCAGCAAACCATTTCGCACTCACCACCACCTCGCTTTCGGAGGCCCTGGAGACTCGAGAGTCGTCAAAGTTGTACCACTCGCCGTCGATGATATTCTTCGCATAGGCGGTATCTAAAGAGTGCGGTTGGGTATCGTAAGTCATCCAGTCGTGCATTTCGCCAAGCACTTGTGACCCCAATAAGGGTCAATCACTGCCCAGACGCAATCAGGCTGCAACACCCCAGGTGCACAGCTAGTATTGGCAGCTGAGCTGGCCAAAGCCGGGGCCGTGTGTAGATATGTATCGATGAACCAAAGGACACTGTGCTGGTCCCCACAGTCGATTTTTGGAACCGGGCATTCACACAGACCAATCGAGCAGGAAGGAATCACTTACAATGTCCACCGCCAAGGCCGCCAAAGTGATTAGAGACCGCATACAGGTCGTAGAGAATGTGGCCCTTCTCCAAGAGACTTCCGTTGGCCTCACGCTGACGACCGATGACGTAATTCGTGAGGTCCAGACCATGAACTGGGAACTCGACGTGGGCATCGATTTTATCGCTCATGGACCGGTAGGTCGAGCGCGCAGAGTTCGAGAATCGCTTGAGATGGAAAACTAGAACCTGAATAGGACGAATTCCGGAGAGGAGGGGAATCGTCAGCGCAATACTCGGCCGTGGTCCAATACATAATGTGGCACTTACCTCAGGTACACTCCAGATGTCGAGCTTCTTCTTGCTATGCTGGTGCTGCTTGCAGTTAGGGCAGTACCACGTATCGTCTTCGCTAAGAAGCTCCTCCTTGGAGAACTCGTTGAGGCACTCTTGAAGCGTAAGGCTGCTTTGCTGGCGCTTCTTCTTGTAGGCACGCTCCTCCTCGACATAATCAGTGTACTCCTGCGTCTCGTTCGGCTGCCGGATGTAGAGAGCGACCAAAGCAATAAAAACGAACGAACTCGATCAGAATGCAACAGCGAGACTCGGCCACATGAGCTACAGCAGTCCGGACGAGACGAGAGGAGCACGCACACTCGTGGACAGGAGGGGTACACAGCACGGAGCTTGGATCGCATATACCCGCTCTGACACAAGGCCGGGACCATTACCTTGAAGGCGCCCTCCATTTTGCGAGGGCGCTCGTCCTTGAAAACCATGCGGATGTGGTTCTTGGGCCACTCCATCACAAGCACGGACGGAAGCTTGGGGAGGACATATATGCCTTTGATGAACCGCGGTTCGGTGGAGCCAACGGTGCCCATCTCGACATCAGGCACGGAAGTCTCCGCAGGTACCTCGGCGACAGCATCGGTGGTAGCATCGATGGGCTCGTCGGGCTCGACTTGACTTGACGGATCGATTGACATGTTGGCATCACCGTCCTCGACGGCGTCGTCCGTGCGCGGCTCCTTGGGGCTGGATTCGGCTGCCGCGGGTGTATACTCATCGTCCGCAACAGGGCTTACTGGGCTAACAGGGCCCACAGGGGTTGCGTGGTTCGCATGGATTGCAGGGGTAACAGGGGCTGGTTTCTCGCATTCATAAAGCTTGATTTTGACAGAACTATGTGTACTCGAGTAGTCCGATCGGTAGAACGAGTCATAGTGCGAGCCGGGTCGACTGTACCTGTTTTGCTTTTCATGCGAAAGGGTCAGGCTAAAGAGATTCGGTAGGGGCTCAAAGCCCTCTTGCAGAGTACGACTGCAATCGCGACGGACAGGATGGTCGTTGTCCTCGGCTTCTGTGTCATCAGCTGCGTCTGTGGCGGAGTAGGCTTCATAAACCATGTCCAGGGTGATATCACTTCCAATGCGACGGAAGAGCGGAAGAGCGGAGTAGATGGCAATGGTTTCAACGACCTCGGTGTAGATCAGCGCACCCGCTGCCTTGGTAACCTCCTCGTTGTGCTTGGCTTCGTCCAGAGCCTTGGAGGCACCATCGTCGCGGATTTGGACTTTGATATTGGATGGAAGGGTAACGAAGCTTGGAATGCCAAAGACGTCGCCCAGACTCGATCCATACATATACTTGGGCATGAGTTCGTGAAAGTAAACAGGCAGGGTACTGTGGCCATCGGCGTCTGCATCGGGCTCCAGTTCGAAGCGCTTGTAGTCAGGGCTGCCCGTACAGACGACACAGACGGTATCGTTGTGGACCAGCTGGCTGATCGGGTCCGTGTCCAAAAAGATGCCCCAGATCTTGTTTCCGAAGAGCTCGACGACTTGTATCTGGTTCACGGAGTCCCCCCATCCGTAAAAGTCGGCCGCCGCCTTCTTGAGCCGCACGATTGTGCTGTCGCGCGGAAGAGTAAAGACGTGTCGCTGGGGACGACCAAAAGGCGTCTGCTCCTTGGGGTTGCGGGCCAGTACAATCGCTCTGACGACAACTTCACGACGATCTGGCACAGGCAGGGAGAGGAACATGTACGGATCGAATTTGGTGGCAGTTTTGTGACACACGGTGCACTGCAGGAGACTCTTGTATTCGCCCTGGAAGAGATCGACAATCTCCGAGTTGTTGCGAAGCCGATAGCATTCCCAGCTCTTGTCAGCAATGACTTGATCGGGCTGACCGTCCATATCCGGCAATTCCACGTAGGGTTTCTCTCGGATGCGATTCAGGTCTTCGTGCAACCCATCGAGCAGAAACTGCAGGAGCTCTTGCGAATCTTGCTGGGAGTAACCCACAAACATGGAGTTGAAGCGACCGATGGTGCTTTTGAAGTCGCGCGGGGGCACGCTGGTCGGACGATAGGGGTCGGGACTCCAAAGCTGAGAAATGAGGTTTGCATAGGCGTCGGCAACCTCGCCTTTCATACCCAGGGGGTTATCGCGATTCAGCTCGCCCGTCCATTTTCCAGAGATAAAGTAGGACGTGAGCAGTGGCGTGTTGGAAAGGCATTGCAGGGCAGAGTTCATGAAGCAGGTGTTGCCGAGGTTGGAGAGTCCAACGGCGCCAATCACCTGCGTCGACTTGACGCGAGGAGGAGTAAACTTGTACGAACTCCCGGCTGAAGCGATGCTCGTGCTGCCCGCGCTGTAAGGTGGCGGCGGCGGCGGCAGCGAGGTAGTCGGGGGGAAAGATGATGTGGTGGATGTGGTAGATGAGGGGTAATCAATACAGATGGGCTGGGAAGAGCTGTCAGTCTGGGGCTTTTCGTTCTTGTCGTAGCCGTCTCGCTGGATTCGCATGATACGCTCACGCCTGCTTTCTTTCAGCGCTGATTCAGGGCTATCGAGGTCGCTATCAATATATCCAGAGTTGTGTCAGATACGGCAGCGATCAACAGAGCAAGGGTGGCGAAGGTCGTCGGATTAAACGCCAGCTGTCTGAACAAGCGCACGATTGCAACCCGTATGCATGTGGCACAGCCGCTGCTGCCTCTCCTCAAGCTGCGGCAAGGGGAATATGGCCAACGCCCAAGAAACCACCAAGAAACCACCAAGAAACGACGGGACAGAGTCTGCGGCCCAAGGCAGGGCCCAAGGCAGGGCCGCACTGCACACGCTCTGGGGACGCAGCAGGTCGAGCAGCACCGAGTTGCTTACTTGTCAAGCGATCCAGCTTGCTCCAGTTCGTCGGCTAAGGCTTGGGCGCTGGGTGGGTTTATGGAAAAGACGTAATCGGTGCCGTTGGTGGTTCGGGAGACGTGGTGGCTGCGTTTCACGGGTTTGTAGCTGGGAAGACAGCAGCAGGGTCAGTCGGTGCAGCTCGGGAGAAGGCGGGCGGAAACTGGCGATATGCACAGCCAAGCCCACTGACCATTCAATCAAACGGGCATAGTCCCTGAGCGAGACGACGTAGTAGTTCTGCACTTCTTGGAGATTGGGCAGGACAGTGTTGGGCTCATCGCCAAGCAGATCCGAGTTGTCCAAGGAGGCGAAATCGGAGCTGGATGGATCTTCGAGATGGGCTCTCCATTCATCGATCCTTGTGCCGCACACAGGCACCACGGGGGTCGGCAAGGACACAGCCAAATAGCATAGGGGATGGCGTTAGCGGACTCATGCTCGATTGTGTCGTATCAACGAGGCAGCAGGCTCAGAAGGCAGAGGTCTACAACCGATGCAGCCAGGTCAGGCCCGTACCACAGAGTGCTGATGCAGTACGCCAACGGAGCCGACGACAGCGACTCGGAATTGGCGATGATCCTCTGGAGGAGCAACTGCTGCTTCTCGCGCGACATTGGGGTGGTCATATTCTCGAAGCGGAACCGAGGTTGAAGCGGCCGGGCAATGCAGAGGCTGCCGGACGGCCGATGAGTTGAAATAACCTGAGCCGAGGAGCAGGCGAGGCGATGGAGGAGAGGCAGCGGGCCTGAGCGACAGAGGACGATGTAGCCTGGTGCGTTTGCAGAACCAAGTCCAGGAGCAGCACCTCCACGGCGATGTCGGGGCGAAGCGTCCGCTTTGAAGGGGCAGAAAAAAAAGCGTTGGGCCTGGGGGAGAGCGAGCTGAAACGCCGGGCGTGTTAGAGCGACACGGCCGTCCAAAAGAGGAACTGGGCGTGCGGGGTATCAGAATCGGCTGCTGCTGCCGCCACCAGCCTGGCTGTCTGTGCGGTCAGAGGGCTGCAGCGGTACAATGCGATGTGAATCGAGGCGACGCAACTGCAACGCAACTGCAACGCAACTGCAACGCAACTGCAACGCAAGCCAAGTGCGAGTCTGATATTAATGTGAATTGCAATCTGAAGCGCAGATCTGCAGCGCTAATCTGCAGCAAGCGAGATACCCAGCCCGCCTTTGCCGCTGGCCACGCCTGCTTTTGCAGGACGGTATCCATGTGGCGGTGCAGTGGCGATACCGCTGTGTGACATTGGCACAGCGTGCACAGAACGGGCCGCAGCGCATATGAATTCATTAGGGCATATGAGCTTTTCATCTGCGTGCCATGGCCGCCGCCAGGACCCGTGCCCGGTCGCAGTGCCTTTTTTTCTTGCTGGCCGGATCAGATCGCGGCCCGCCGACAGCACCACACCTCACCTCACCACACGAGCAATCGCAGCAAGCAGCCGCCGAAATGAAGCACGGAATCCGGAGCTGGCAAAAGAAGCTGAATCGGACGCCCTCGCATCGGGCCAGTCTCGCCCGCAACATGACGAGCCAGCTGTTCCTGAACGAGCGCATCCAGACCACCGTCGCCAAGGCCAAGTTCATCAAACACTATGCCGACCAAGTGAGTATACGCTGCAATCCATCATCGCCATCGCCAACTTCATTGCCATCGCCATCTTCATTGCCATCGCCATCTTCATCGCCATCGCCATCTTCATCGCCATCGCCATGGCCATCGTCATCACCATCTCCCCCCCCCCTCAAAGAAAAGAGCACCCATTCAGTGATCTCGTATGGCACTGGCTGCCCCAGCCATGACCTTACATTGCTCCTCGATCTGACCCTGACCCTACTTGCCTGTTGCCTCTTAGTGTATAGATTGGGCCAAGCAGGGCGAAGAGACCAAGCTGCGCGAGTTTCTGTTTGTAAGTTCCCGCGCTCTCGGCTTCGGCATCCGGCACTCGCACGGGCGAAGTGATCGTGACCTCTGGCGGTCCCCATCCTCTCCGCTCCTGCTAACCATCACACGACGATCAGGACCCCGACCAAACTGTCTCCAAGGTGATGGGATCGATCGCTTTCCGTTTCCAGAGCCAAGATGGAGACTACTGCCGCATCCTGCGAAGCGGGCACCGAAGCAAGGGCTCCGACGTAGCGCCATTGGCCGTCTTGGAGCTCCCTGGGCACTACAACGACATCGTGTACAAGCTCTCGCTAGAGCACAAGGAGAAGATTCAGGAACAAATCAGCGAACTGGAGCTGAAGCGCTACAACCGCACCGTGGTTTCGATCCGAGATCCTGTCACGGGCGAGCCGACCGAGTTTGCCAAACTGACGCCCAGGGAGGATCTGACGGCGTCCGAGATTCGGCATTTGGAGAGAAAGCTGACCTACTTTCGGAGTATCCTCAACAACTTTCTTCATTCGGAACGACAGTGGCAAGCTGGCCGCGTGGCCGAGGAAGAAAGTGCAAAGGCCCTGAGCGAGAAACTCGAGGAGGATGCCGTCCGACAGCAGCAGCAGAAGCTGCAGGCCGATCTCGATGAAGCTGCTGCCTACCAAGAAGCTGCGCTTGGGCGCAAACTGGCATCTGCCCTGCGACGCTCCCAGGAGGCTGGGACATCCTCGGAGTAGACCGAATACAACGTGCTCAATCTTGCACCCACCATCACAGCCCGCGGCGTTGAGTGTGCGCGAATTTGTATCTCTGTTCGTGCTATCTGCCTTTGCTCCGTTTCGCTGCTTCAACCCGATGGAGCCAGTTCCTACATCTGTCCCCGATGATCTGGCAACAGACTAGGAGCCGAACGGCGCTGCCTCGCCTATGAACTACAAGTTGCAGCATATTTGAGTACATCTATGCGGTGCTTGTCTTGGTTCAGGGTCTTTCAGTGCTGAGACCGCTACCGACCCATAGCAGGATCAGAGGGTTGCTGCGGGAAAGGCTCATCGGGAGCGGTGATGCGCATGAGACTGAGTGGAGATTCCAGCGTCTCGCCCCTGGTGAGCGATGGGTTTGTCCAGGGCCATCTTTGTTTGGTCCGCTCTGAGACTAGAAGAGCAACGGTAGTATCTCCATTGTGATGTGTCAGGATGCACCCCCGATGTACTTGGGCGTGCGGATATCCACTTCCTCTCGTCGCCTCGAGGCCTCGAGTACGGTTTGAGCCCGTGGTCGATCAGGTGGCAGGGTGCGAGCCAAGGGCGATGTGTGCCAAGTACTTCATGACCCTAATCGATGGCGCTCATGAAACGGGCTTGTGCATGATCTATTCCGCTCAATGACAGACGATCGCCATATCCAACCACCATTCCGGGCATCGGCCCGCAGCTCATGGGTTGCGCCGCTCACGGACATTCACGGTTACTCTCGCGACGGCCATATTGCACACGAGCTGAGACACATCCCGCATTCCAGGCGAGTTCTTCGGTCCATGCTGCGCCCGTGTCAGCGGCAAGTGACTCATTGCACATGAGGTCGACAGATCGTCAGCGACGATCGAGACAATAGGCTGTCCTTCGGACGAATATCAAGCTCAGACGGTACCACAGAGACGATCCAGAATTCGTCGTTCGGACAAATCGATATGGAGAACGGAGAAGCACATTGGACGTTCAAGAGGTCGCATCGGGGCGAAAATGACCGAGATGCATGTACGGCTTGTCGGCGGTAGATACTGGCACGGGAGAAAGTGTGGGATTGTTTCTGACACGGCCCATACCCAGGCTAGCTTCCCTGACGATTCCATATTTGCTTTCAGTGTCAAATGAACCACTTGCTCATGACCGGCGCATCTACGGCCGCTGACGAGCATGTTTCAGCCGTCCTTGATCAGCAAATGTTGGTACAGCCAGCGTTGGTCCACTACATTGCTCAGTCGACGCCAGCCTCGGCCCTCGGCGATGGCATGGGAACTTGGGCTGACACGCAAGACCGCCAATGCTGGCCCAGAGACAACAGCCAACGCCCCGTCAGCCCGGCTCAGGCCTGGACGCCTGATACAACGGCGATTCGCATTGGTCGTCATGTCGCCGATCTTGATCTGGCAAGGAGCGAGCACCCGAAGCGACTGTTGGATCGCTCGCGCGGTCCGTTGAATGTAGACCGCTGGGTTCCGACGACTGCCCGATCTGACTTTGCCTACCTGCGAGGAGCTTCGGAGTGCTCACCGCATCAAGCGCTATGGCCAGACGACTCTCTGTCCTCTGGCTATGTAACTCCTCGGCCGTGGCTTTGGCAGACAGACGATGGTGCTGTGTGGGATGCTGCTCCACTCACACCAGGCACATGCCTCAGTCCGGCCGGCGGCAACGAGCCCAGCCGGCCCACCGATTTTTTGTTCTTGATGTAGTCCCAGGGCAGCGACCAAGTAATGCGACCAAGAAATGCGATTCCCACTGACCCGGAGTGGTCCCTGTGCACTCAACCCTTGCTCATGGCTGCATTGGTGTGGGTGCGGCGACAAATGGGCCAATCGCCATTCGTCGCGAGCCGTGTCTTTTTTTCTCGCTGGCGACAGGCGCAGCCTCTGGCTCCGGATCGATCTGCATCGCTCTGGTCCCCGAATCCCCCCCCCTCCAGCCTGCGCTGCACAGAGTGGCCCGCGACAACGATGACCGACATTGACACCATCTCCAAGCGGATCAAGAAGGCCGCCCCCGGCATCGAGTCGGATCTGCTGGAATTCGTCCTGGGCTACTTCCAGGAGCCCACGAACGACCTTGGCGAAGACGGACTCCTCGACTTTCTGGAGCCCCTCCTGTCCGAGATGGGTGCCTCCGACGAAGACATCCAGGAGCTGTGCGCCTCCCTGGCGGTGCACTCGCTCGACACCAGCAGCCACGGCCCCCAGAAGCTTGATCGCGATGCTCCCCTCCACATGAATGTCGAGCACTCGGCCACACTTGGACTCGCGGGCGGGGCCAGAGTCGGGGACATTCGCCACACCATGAGCAGCAAGGGCCCGACCAAGAGCACCGTCGACCAGGACAAGCTCAACAAAGCCGAGGCCAAGCTGGCCAAAAAGAAGGCCGCCAAGGGCCAGTATGATCCCGATGCCATTCCCGAGTGGAACCCGGATGTCAAGCCGCAGATCATCGTCAACCAGCAGAAGCTCTCGTCCGAGAGCAAGAGCAAGGACATCAAGATCGAGAACTTTGACATCAGCTACGCCGGCCGAAAGATCTTGCTGAATGCCACCTTGACCATGTCCAGTGGCAAGCGCTACGGCCTCGTTGGCAAGAACGGTGCCGGTAAATCCACACTGCTACGAGCGATTGCCCACAAGGAGCTCCTCATTCCGTCGCACATCCGAGTGCTGCACGTCGAGCAGGAGGTAGGCTGAGCAAGGCTCCCGCGTGGGTAGTCGCTTCATGCTGGGCCATCGGGTCGTTGATGATGCTGGCACAGGTTGTGTTCGGCGCTGCGTCTGCCACCAAGGACAAAGCTGCAGCGACAGCAAGCTACCGGGAGTGCGGCTGCAGTTGCGGCTTGCATCTGGATAGTCCGGCGACACCAGATACAACGGCATTGCCAGACACAGTCTATCGCTAACGGCTCTCTGCTCATCCGCAATCACCGTACCCGCCTCGGTATCCTAGATCCACGGCGACGGCACTCCTGCGCTGCTTTCCGTCTTGCAGGCTGATGTCGAGCGCGAATCGCTTCTGGAGGAGGAGAGGGAGCTCTCGGCGGCGATCAACAAACCCGGATTGTCTGCAGAGGAATCGTCCCTCATCTCGTCGCGCCTCAAGTCGGTCTATGCCAAGCTCGAGGAGATTGAGTCCGACAAGGCCGAGTCAAAGTACGCACTGTCGCTGAACACTTCCAAGCCGTGCTTTCTCTCTGCTCGGACAGCCGGCAGATTGTTTCTTAGCAGTCACGGGCCCTTAGCATCCCGACTGCCGGCGAGGACCGGGGAATGGCTAAATGCTGCCCCATCGCCACCAGCTGATTGACTCATACTGGAACCATGTCGCGCTCACAGGGCCGCGGCGATCTTGAACGGATTAGGGTTCAGCCCAGATCAACAGAAAGCAGCCACCAAAACCTTTAGTGGTGGCTGGAGAATGGTGAGGACAGGGCGAAATAGACGCGCCGCTGCTGTTCCCGAGGAGATTGTCGCCGCCCATATTCGCTCGCAACTGGAACGATGCGGGCCGACGTTATTTAACACTATATTGTTTGAATACAGCGACTTGCCCTCGCCCGCGCGCTCTTCTGTCGCCCGGACTTGCTGCTTGCCGATGAAGTCACCAACTTTTTGGAGTAAGTCAGTCGCTTTCGCGTGCACACTGCCCGTGACCGATGAATTGCAGCAGGGCAGGGGCGATTGCTCATCGTGTGGAGAGACCGAGTTGACTGACGGCTGCGTCGTATCAGTTTCCCTGCCGTTGTGTGGCTCGAGAACTATTTCCAGAACTGGAACGCCACGCTCCTGGTGGTCTCGCACGATCGATCGTTCCTGGATGCAGTAGCTACGGACGTCATTCACCTGACAAGCTGCATCCTGGAGCCTTACCGCGGTAATTTCTCGTCGTTTGTCTCGACTCGAGCCGAGCGTGTCAAGAACCAGCTCCGCGAATACGAGGCCCAGGTTCAGTACCGCAAGCATCTGCAAGACTTTATCGATCGCTGGCGGTACAATGCCAAGAGAGCAGGTCGGTGCGATGGTCCTGCTTGACCAATCAACGTGCTCCGGTTCGACCGATGAATGTGGCCTGTTTGATCGATGAATGTGTTTTGGCTCCTGCTCGGTGGCCTGGGCTGATTGTGGAATCATCCCAAGCACGCCGCCTCGGTGCCGCAACTATTGCAGTTTGCAAAGGCATTTTGACTGATCATACTCGTTGCCGGATGCTCGACACAGCCCAGGCGCAGAGCAAAATCAAGATTCTGGAGAAGCTGCCTCCGCTCGAGCCTCCGCCCAAGGACGAGATGGAGGGTCTTGGCGAAGAAGGAAGTGTCTACTTCCGCTTCAACGAGGCCGAGAAGCTTTCTCCGCCCATCCTGCAGATGGACAACGTCACCTTTGGATACAACTCGTCGCGCACGATTCTCAAGGGCATTTCATTCGACTTGCGCATGGACTCGAAGATTGCGATTGTCGGCCCCAACGGCGCAGGTCTGTCGCACCCCAGGAGGGCGGAGAGATCCAACAGTATTTGTTTGGTGTGCCACCTGCTACCGAGCACTTGAGCAATCGGCTGCTCGGCTCCATGTTCATTTGGCAAGTCTGGACACGTTTTTGCTCAGCTTGTAACTCACCGGCTTGCTCTGTCAACCATCGGCTGTAGGTAAATCGACCATGATTTACCTCTTGACCAACCAGACTCAGCCCACATCGGGACGCTGCCATCGCCACGGACGCTTGAGAATCGCTCTGTTCTCCCAGCACCACGTCGATCAGCTCGAGCTCGGTGCCTCCTCGGTGCAGTTCCTGCAGAAAAAGTTCCCCGGTTTCACGGAAGAAGAGTACCGGCGCATCCTGGGCCGATATGGGCTGACGGGCACGACTGCGCTGCAGCCAATCGGCACGTTGTCTGGCGGCCAAAAGAGCCGTGTTGTATTCGCCTGGATGTCGATGCAGAACCCTCATGTTTTGATCCTGGATGAACCTACGAGTAAGTATCGCTCCCAACCGGACAGCGGTTGTTGACTGCATGGGCTGCGTTGATTGCATGGACTGCGTTGATGGCCCAAATGGCGCTTCCGTGAGATTCACCGGTTTGATTTGTCGTTGTGATCGCCGCAGACCATTTGGATATGGACTCGATCGATGCCCTGGCCTCGGCCCTGCGCGCCTTCAACGGCGGTGTTGCCGTTGTCTCCCACGACGAGCGATTCCTGGACGCCGTTTGCAACGAGGTGTGGGTGTGCCAGGGAGGCACCCTGTCCCGATTCGAGGGCAAGGAGGGCGTGCAGGATGGCATCGTGCGCCAGTACAAGAAGAGCTTGGGTGTGGATGTGTAGATGAGTAAATGGACCGTGGAGGCAGCAGCCCACACCCCACAACATATCGGATTGCCCCAATACATCGCAATGTGGGATGGATGCAAGAGCCGCCAAATGTCTGAACGGCCACTGGCTCGATCGTGGCCAGTTGCCAACCCGAAAAATGCCCAGCAACCCCATCCACACAGGGTCCAGAGCCGAGACCAATCCTGGCGCAGGAACGATCACGATGAGCACTGGACAATGACCAGTCCAGACGCCTGCCTGCCTGAATCGCCCACTTTCCAAAATCGCACCACGATTGGAGTTCCGCGGGACAGAGCCGGGCAAGCGGGGATGACACCAAACGTCCATGACGCTAAATTGAGTCGTATTCACGGGTCGTCCACAATGTACAAGATATCAACCAAGAGAGCATTTATTGCTTGGCCTGGGCCTTCTTGAGCTTGGCAAACTCCTTGTTGACGATGGTGCGTCTCTGCATTGCGGCGGAACGAGGAAAGGGGTCAATATCGATCGAATACCCAATTCAGCCGACCGGGGCCAGCGTCGCATAGGTGCATTGGGATGGCCTTACCTCCTTGCGGGCGAGCTGGAGCTTGAAGCGATCAAAGTCAGACAGGTTGGCGCGGACCTCGCGCTTGGCGATCTTCTTGGCCCAAGCAGTCTCCTTCCACTTGGACTCGATATCCTGAGCCTCCAAGGCAGCGGCGAGGACACCAGAGCTGGCACCACGGGCCAGGTCAGCGACGACAATGTCGGTGAGGTTGGCACGCTTGAGGGCGAGGGCGCGGCGGCTGACGGTGGGGCCTTCGACGAGGACCTGTCCGAGATCCGATGCACAGGCGAGTTGGGAATCAGCACAGGCTTGTCATATGCTTGACGGCGACAGGCTTCGGGCCGTAATTGATATCCAGATGCGATGCGATGCCGAGCTACTTACACGGCCGTGGTCGATGATGTCGACAATAACGGCGAGGTTGCCGGCCTCCTTGCCGGTGTTGACCAGGAGGACACGGCCGACTTCAACGTATCTGCGAGACTGTGGATGCAGAACCAGGCACACCGATTAGCATCCGATACGCTGGACGTAGCCAGAGAGCAAGAGTGTCGAGTTGGAAGGTCGCCAGCCAGTCCTGTCCTGTCCTTTCCTGTCCTTTCCTGTCCATCCGTTCGGCCCTTGGACGGGAATCCGATTCTCGTGTCCAAGCGCCTCGGGGTCCATCCGATAGGTCCCTGCCATCGATTCCAACCCGCAAGAGTCCATGCCATTCGGATGATCCAGCAACCGACAGTGATGCGAGCGCGCTCGGTGCGCTTATTTCCTCAATTCACGGCGCTGCATGACAAGCCGACCGGCAAGATTCGAACGCACGACGGCTGCAGTCTAGAGGTTGAGACAGATCGGGTGCCGCTACAAAGTCCTGTTCCGGATGCAGCCACAGCCGGAGAGGGCCGCATTTGCCGAGTCGGTCGATCCTGAAGTCGTCGTTGGCGAACTGGGCTGAAAGCTGATAGGCAGGTGGTGCTTGGGACGGCGGCAGCTTGGATGGACCGGCGGGCGGACCGATGGATAGATGGATGCACGGATGGATAGATGGATGCACGGATGGATAGATGGATGCACGGATAGATGGATGGATGGATGAATGGATGGATGGATGCCGCAGTGTGCATCGCGGTACTGACCATTATGGCTTGGTGGTGTGTTGGGACCCGTAGATTACAGATATGACCCGAATAGTGAGAGGAGGGAATTCGACATGTGCTGCCGACTCGCACGCCCCGTATGCCCCCAGGCGGGCAAGGCGCCGCGACAGGGCGCGTGGCGCAAGCGCGTCGCACGCAACCCTTCCCCCAGCAGCGCTGCTGACCTGCTCTCGCTCGATATCGGCAGCCCCAGGAATGCGCCATGTCGGATCCTCCTCTTCCTCTCTCCACTTTCACACAAATCCTCTTCAGGGTTTAAGTCGCCGCCATGGTAGGTGAAGCCGCGACATGATCGGATGCGCATCCATCCATCCATCCATCTATCCGTGCATCCATCCATCCATCTATCTATCTATCTTTCCGTGCATCGATGCGTCCATCCCATCCATCCATCCGCCCGTCCCAATGGCTGCAGAACTTGGACTCGATTCCTCGCAACTGGACAGCGCGCGTCTGGCTTGGCTCGTGCGAGCCAAGCACGCCAGTCGAAGCTATTTCGATCTGCGGACATGGCTCGGTCGACACAGGCAGCGATGATGATGCGGAAACAAAGCTTAGTTCACCTGATTCTTGTGATGAACACACATCAATTCCACTGAATCCCCGCCAATAGCCATGGACGGATGGACGGATGGGCGGATGCATCAGCGACCCAGAGACGTGCAGCCCGATTCTCTCGCGTCCCTCCTAATGTTTCGTGCCGATGTCCACAGCCCTTCGTCAAGGTTGTCAAGAACAAGGCTTACTACAAGCGTTACCAGACCAAGTACCGCAGACGCCGTGGTACGTTGCTTCGTCTGGCGCCGATCCTGGCCCCGAGCTCACAACATGATGCTACCAATTTATTAGTCTTAGTTCATCTGAAACATCGTGTAGACTACATTTCGCCCCTATCTGATCGTTGAGCGTGTGCGGGTGCTGGCGGCGGCCCGTCATGGCGCAATCAAATCTAACGCGATCCATCCGCCGGAACAGAGGGCAAGACTGACTACTATGCCCGCAAGCGCCTCGTGACCCAGGCCAAGAACAAGTACAACTCGCCCAAGTACCGCATGGTTGTCCGTCTCACCAACAAGGACATCATCACCCAGATCGTCTACGCCAAGATCACCGGCGATGTCGTCCTTGCTGCCGCTTACTCCCACGAGCTCCCCAACTACGGCGTCGAGGTCGGTCTGACCAACTACGCTGCTGCCTACGCCACTGGCCTGCTCCTGGCTCGCCGTGTCCTGCAGAAGCTTGGTCTTGACAAGCACTACCCCGGTAACGAGGAGATCAACGGTGAGAAGTACGAGGTTGAGCCCGTCGACGACGGACCCAAGCCCTTCAGGGCCTTCCTCGATGTCGGTCTCCGCCCCACCACCACCGGCTCTCGTATCTTTGGTGCTCTGAAGGGTGCTGTCGATGGTGGCCTCGCCATTCCCCACTCCGAGCAGCGCTTCCCCGGCTACGACAAGGACGCCAAGTCCCTCGATGCCGAGGTTCTCCGCAACTACATCTTCGGTATCCACGTCTCGGAGTACATGGAGTACCTCCTTGAGGAAGATGAGGAGGCCTACAACAAGCAGTTCTCTCGCTTCATCGAGAAGGGTGTCACCGCCGAGGACATCGAGGACATGTACACCGAGGCCCACGAGAAGATCCGTGAGGATCCCACCCCCAAGAAGTCCGACTACGTTCTCAGCGAGCAGGAGAAGAAGCGCTCCAAGTCCTTCAAGTCCCACCGCCGCAACCTCAAGCAGCGCCGCGACACCGTCAAGCAGAAGCTGGCTGCCTTCCACCGCAAGCTTGCCTCTGCCGAGGACGACGAGTAAATCGATCCCGCGCTCCGTGCGTGCGTGCTACTTGGTGTATCCATGTGTGAAGAATAAAGAGGCTCGATCGACCATGATCGCCAGATACATCAAATACTTTCTCTGCCTTTGGGCAGTTTGCAGCCCCTTCCGTGCGGGGGCTGTCTGCGGGATGCTGGGTATGGGCGGACATTGGGGGGTCGTTTAGCTCATCGTTGCCTCCCTCATCCTCGATGAACATGGAGGAGGCGAGTTCGGGCATGGATCTGCCGCATCCTAGTGACGACATTGGGCATCCCAGCACCATCCCAGCACCATCCCAGCACCATCCCAGCACCATCCCAGCACCATCCCAGCACTTCCGGCAGGATCGTCCCCGCATCCCATCAGTTCCAGCATCACACCAGCAACTCGCCCGCACAAGCCACACCGAGCCAGTCACGTTTCGCGTCCAGCAGAGCGCAAAACAGCCGGCTCGTCTTTTGGCCTCTGTCGCTGCATCAAGCTGTCGCTGTCGAACATCCAGACCAAGCCCATCTCCCGTCCACCGATCGTCATGGCATCGTCGGCCGCTAGAGTAGGGCTTTGCTCGCTGCATTTCATCACAATGTCGTTCTGCCCTCATATTCTCTCGGTGCAATCTGTGGCTGCGTATCCATTCACAGCCAAACCAGGCTCTGGGTCTGCCTTCTGGCATGATCTGCGCATGCACTTACTCCTCTCTCACGCTCTCTTTTCCTAACAATCAGCTTGCCTCGCGCTCGGTCGCCATCCCTGTCTCGGCTCTGCTCGTCGGATCGGCATCCCTCTACGCCCTGTACCCCTCCGCAGGAATCTATGCCGAGTCCTCCGCCACCTCGGCCCCCGCCGATTCTCCTTCGAGTGCCTCGTTTGTTCCTGCGAAAAAAGTAGGCTGGGCCCCCTTCATGACTGCGGGCAAAGAAGTCATCTATCGGACCGGCGACACATGTCCTTCGACGGGCTGTATTGCTGCTCCTGTGCTTGGCGTCTCGCTCCCCTCAGATCAGACTGCAGAGTCCTTCGTGGATGGCTTTCCAACCCTCTCTGCAATCGCTCCGTCTCCCAGGTGCTCTCCATATACGATGAGCCTGAGGCTCGATACGAAATCGTGGATGAACCCACGTCGATCGAGCTCTCCATTCGCGAGGTGGGTGAGGATTCTCTTGCTGTGTCCGCCTTCGGTCTCCTGGTCCCTCATCAAGATCCACTTACAACCCGGAACATGCGAGGACTGCGTATCCCTCCACCGATATTCCATCCCCTGGTTCGTTTTCCGAGCCTAATCTGAGATCCTTTCGTTCTTTTCGCCCCCCAGGCTCGCTTCTTTGTCACGGACCAATTCAAGACATCCCGCGCAGCTATCCAGACGGGCGTTGATGAGTGGATCCAGGTTGAGCGATCTGTGAGAAGTAAGCACGACCCCCTCGTTGTCTCTGTGCCCTCACCAAGCCCTGTATTCCTATGGTGCATCTTGCTGCATATTTCAGCTTCCCATCGATTCATAGTGCCGCTGGTCCCTATTCGTGTTGGCATGGCTGACGACCTTCTCCCGATCCATCGACCTTGCCCACCCCCAGACAATCTGGCCACCTTTGTGCATCCGGACGAAAAGTTTCTTCCTGGTGCTCTCTACGTGACTATATCGACATTCGCGGGATCGATCATCGCCAACAAGAGTAAGCCCCTTCCCTTTTTGCACTGTCTGGGACAAGGATTGCCGTCGCTTCGACAGGCTCAAGCCAGTCAGCGCCATCCCCGTTGTCCAAATCCTCACACGGTCCTGATTTCTCACATCGATCTGCGTTCACCTTCTGCCTGCTCTATCTTCTTATTGTGGGGCGGGCGGCTATCCCGTCGTATTGTGCGCTTGTTTCTCCTCTCTAGGATCTCTCGGCGTTCGCATCGCCGCGCCCCTTGCTTTGGCAGCCGGATCGTTCGTCTACTGGTATCCCTTGACGACACGCAACATTTTCGCCAAGGGCGGCATCCAGCTTCCCAACATTTCTCTATCCAAGACAACGGAGCAGTTCTCACAATCCCTGTCGAACGCCTACGAATGGCTCGGCATTGGAAAGGACAAGTGATAGAGCACCTTTGTTGCAGAATTGTGTGTGGAGGGTAGTCGCACTCCAGCTCCCATGGCGATCCTTCGCTCGGGTGTTCAAGATATCGTCTATCAAAGCGAAAGCAAGACAGCTCGTCAGCTTTGCAAGTGTGAGATCTGTGTGGTATGCCATGCCGGATATCCGTACTGCCGGCTGCATCCTTGCAATGGGCAATAGAATATTACACCGGCGGCAACGGCTATCGCTACGCAAGAGCAGTCAGGCTGTATCGACTGGTGTGAACTGGTGTCGCTCGGCTTCCAAACAACTGCATCAATGGCGAAATCGCCAAAACTGTATTGTCGACAGGTGCTGAGGTGGCATCATGCCGCCCTCCCCCGCTTCATCGGATCACACTTGGGCCGGCTGGGACCCCAGCTGACATGATCAGACGCAGCTTGCACCCGGTCACAGCTTGCACCCGGTCACAGCTTGCAGCTCGCAGGATCGCATCACTGCGATCGGATCATGGTTTTGAGGGACCACACCTCCACACCGTCTACATCTATGCCACTGCCGTCGCCAAGCCGCCGTTGGCTTCATGTCGCAGTGACAGACGACCATACGACTCGCACACCTCATCCGCGGCATCCGTCGCAGCCAGCTCGTTTGCGTGGGTCGGAAGGCACTCCGCCTTGCCCCTTTCTCACGGCTCGGGGACGAAGGGAAGCGCTGCTCCGGGGCCATGGTCGGAGACTGCCCTCATGGCTCGGCCAGATCGACATAAAACCCAGGCTCGGCTGGATGCGTCGAGACCGCAACTCTTGGGACTGACCCACAACTTCTAGCTATCCCGGCTGTCGACTCCTCCGGTGTGCTTCGTTTGATCGGGCTGTCCGAAGTGCATACCCATATACCGCAGGTGACGACTCTGCATTTGAAGCAGTCGACTATTGATCTCGTGCCATGCCCGATCGCTTGATGCGTGGCTTTGAGGGGTGCGTGATCCCATTCGGATCTCGATTATGTGGTTGTGGTCGTCTGACATTGGTTCACCCTCTGGCATATGGCTCGCCCGGAACAGCAAAATGGATCAAGCCCTGCACTGTGACCGCGGTTCAAACTTGGCGATCGTCGAGGATATGGCCATTCCGTCCGTGGTCGAATCGGCTTTTGCTGATCACAGTTCCAGCTGCAGCACCTCTGGCCGGGGCCAACATGAGCACCGGCTCACCGAAACAGCAGGGCCGCCTCTGGATCGCAGGACCACTGCCCATCATGATCAGGCCTTGGTCAAGCCGGGGCAGCTAGAGCAACATCCGCACGAACGCGGTAATACCGAAAGCCCTTCTCTACAGCCCGGGCCGTCTCGCTGTCGATCCAGCTGGCCTGCCGAGCGTCGTTTGTCCAGCCCCTGCCCCGAGCGGCGCCAGTCAAGTATGTCGGAATCCCATGTTCATGAAAGCACGGCCCAAACCCATCGCTGCTCCTCCGGCACGAAATCGGCACCGCCCCTGTCCGTGAGAACCGTATCGCACGCCGCTCCGCAAGCGGATCCGGGCTCGCAGAGACCGTCCATCCGAATGTCACAGCGTCCGCCGTACATCCCGCCGCGCGTATCCTCCCTCCCTCAACACCTCCGTGAGAATGCTGGCGATGCCGAGCCACCCGCCGAGTCGACACTTCGCTCGATCGCTCTGGGATTCTCGCTGGCCCTCGATACCGTCGCTCTCTCGTTCTCTCGGACGCTGTCGAACGTCTCGGCGGCGTGGACCAATGCGAATGGAGAGTCGCTCTCAAGCCCCCACCACGCGAGCTTTGCCCGCAATCCATCGGGCCTTCCTAACGTTTCCGATCCCTCTGAATCCTCAGACTCCTTGAGCCCCTCTGGCCAGCGTGCGACGGAGTTGACGGATGATTCCGACGATCACACACCGCCGTCGGTTCACCACAGCCTCGCCGAGACTGATATTGCCCAAGTACTGAACGAATCTCAAATCCCGGTCGTTGAGGGCGAGGGTTTGCCTGCCCCCGAATCGCCGCGCAGGAGTATCGTCGACTGCTCGGACAGACAGACCCCCCACATATTTTGCCCCATCTGCTTTGGCGAGAAGCAGCTCGGCATGAACAAGGCACTGCCTTGTGGACATGTTCTCTGCGTCGAGTGCGTCGACTACCTCTTCACTGTCGGAAGCGGGAGCACGCGATTCTGCCCCTGCTGTCGCTCGGCCTTCAAGCAGAAGCAGTGCATTCGGCTTTACTTTGGCTAGGTGCTGATGTGCAGGCTGGGGCCCAGATGAAACAGGGCGCCGCAGCGTCATTTTGATGGGGGAATACACACGCATTCATCCAGCCCGTTTCAGTGCGAACACCTGGGCTGGCAAAACATATTCAACATGCTCATCCGCCCGCGAGGCTGCGATTCAGGCCGGCAGGCGGGTGTGTGGGAGGGTAGTTGCACCAGCAGCTTCGCCCCACGGTACTCGCCCCACCCACAGCCAGGACCCTGCATCCCAGTGCAGCAGCAACCAACCTTGTTTGGCAAGGGCCGTTGCAGCGGGATGGGACCGCCCATCAACCCAGGCGCACCCCTCGCTTAACATATGCGGTCCGCCGAAGTCCTGCTCGGCAACGATCGCCGGGCTCCTCTGACTATCGCACCGGCTCCGTTGACGGCGTCCTGCTGTGCGGACTGTGTCGGTGGTCTCGGCCGCTGTCCGGCACTGCTGTCTCGCAGCGGTGGGCCCAGCGCTTTGTCCATCTCGGGCCTGAACACAACTCGCTCCACCAGCGATGCCGCTGCCCGAGGTTTTCTTTTTCTGCCATCGCTCCCTTGGCCCCGAAAGCGCCGCCGTCTCGCCGTCTCGCCTTGGCCAGACATCCTGCTCTCGCGGCCCCGACGTCCTGAACCGTCCTGTCTCCGAGGCTCTGCTTCCATCCGGTGCTTGTCCCCCATCGCCTCCACTACTCTTGCTTCAGCGTCAGTCGCAGCCCAGGCTCCAGTCATGCTCGCAGACGCCCCATGCACTACCCTCTGCGATGCAGCCTTCCGCAACGACGTGGCAGCAGCCTCCGAGCTGCTCCAGTTGGGACTGCATCCGAATTCAAGAGTTCCCTGGTCGTCCGTTCAACGGTGCTCGATCGCCCAGCTCTCTCCATCCGCAACTTCCACTCCCACGCAGTCCTTGGCCGAGCCCGAGGTCTACGGAGCCCTTCCCCTCAACATCGCTGTGATGCGGGGCCATCTGGAGATGGTCCAGCTGCTGCTGGAAAACGGCGCCCAGGTCAACCGCCGAGACTCCAAGGGCAGGTAAGCTGGGCAGGGTTGGACTCGGCTACTTGCGATCGGCTGACTGCAGCAGTGGATCGTCGAGTGGCCCGTTTCTTGCTTCATCAGCCAAGCGATCAGGCAGATATCCCTCTGCAAACCCGAGCCAGCCTTGAGAATTTGCGCTCGCTGCAATGCGGCTCCAGAGGCCGCTGCGACTCCCCCGACTGGCATCCAACTAACCGGCCGTTGACATTTGCCCTGCTCGGGGCCACTTTCCTGCCTGCAACTCCAGAACGGCAGTCGTCTGCGCCATATACGGCTCCAGCGATGTAATGCTGATCACCCGCACCAACTACAACGAGATCACCGAATGCCAGCCGGTCCACATCGACTGCATCCGTCTCCTTCTCAACCACACATCGAAGCAGCGCATCAGTTTCGAAGACATCTGGAACAAGCCCCAGGACGGACCGTTCCTCCGGGGCATCACGCCGCTCTGCTTGGTGTCCTATCTGGGCAAGGAAATCCTCGTCCGCATTCTGATGGAGGCGGGC
Organism: Polychytrium aggregatum; assembly: GCF_025602895.1. Lineage (NCBI taxonomy): Eukaryota > Fungi > Chytridiomycota > Chytridiomycetes > Polychytriales > Polychytrium > Polychytrium aggregatum. The sequence goes on along the minus strand of NW_026516327.1, from coordinate 84,504 downwards.
CTGGATCCGGACCGACAGGACAAGAACGGAGCGACGGCGCTGATGTATGCCGGTAAGCAGCCAACACCCCCTCTGACTCTTGCATTTTGTCAATATCGCCGGTTGTCCGACACTTGTCTGGATGGTTCGGCGCTTGTCTGGATGCTTCGACGGTTGTCTGGATGCTTCGACGGTTGTCCGGGGGGGGGGAAGTTCCTGTCGACTGTCCCCGCAGCATCCTGGACAGCGGCCATGTTGCTGGCGCTAACATGAATATGCGCCCCTCGTCCTTCCCTTCGCCAGCGCGCGATGGGCATGCCCAGGTCGTCCGCACTCTCCTCCAGTTCAATGCCAACTACATGCTCACGGACAACCACGGCTGGACTGCCTTGCAGTACGGACAGACGCACCCTGACGTCCTCCAAGCCTTTGAAGAAGTGACACTCGCCCAGAGCGGCATCCAGGTGTGTATCCAGTACGACTGCTCACGGACCATCAGCGACAGCATCGACCGCGGCTCTCCAGCTCGGGCGGCGATCTGCGTTGCTGTGTCTCCTTAGAATGAACGAAGCTGTAGCTGTTGCTTGGTTTGTTGCGGTTTTGCCTGTGGTCTTTCCTGCTTCGGCCACTCTCTGTGCAGCTCTTTATGTCCAGTCCAAGTTCTCATCTGAGCTGCATGGGCTCGTCGGTGTCCTTTGGGTTGAACTGCTTTTCTTGCCATGTGTCATCCTGGCAGCTCCTTCGCTGCCGCGATCTGTCCCTATGCTGATCGCACTTGCTTTCATTTTCATTAGGCGCTCTTCCCTGAAAGCGCCCTTGTCGAGATCGGCAACCAGCATCCAACGTTCTTCAAAAACTTCAAGCTGCTGCTCAAGAACTATGTCTTTATGATTGCCAACCAGGGTGGGTCCCGGCCTGACCAATCGGCTCCATCCCTGGCGGGCTCATCAAACGAGCTTGAGCTCTCGCCCTTTGGCCCCCCAGATTTCTCGCAGAACCACATCACGCTCATCAGCGCCATCAAGCGCCAGGATCTCCACAATCTAGAGTCGCTGCTCCATGTCATCTCCAGCGCCAACCTCAACCACATCGACCCAAGTACCGGCCTGGCCCCAATTCATGTTGCCTGCCGAGTCCGTCCCCTGCAGAGCCCCGCCAGCCCGGCGGTCATCCGCAAGCTGGTCGAGAAGGGCGTCGACATCAGCGTTCGCAACATCAAAAGCGGCAAGACTTGCCTGCACTACCTCCTTCGGGCAAGTGTCTCCCTACTGCCTGTAGAGCCGATCGCGCAGGCGCTGGTGTGCGGATTGTTAACTGTTTGTGCCTTTTCCAGGAGCCCTACAAGTCCAAGGCTGACACCGATACTGCTGCCGAGGCCTCGGTACTGGAAGAAGACACAGCAAAGCGAAGCGACTCGGGAGCCCCGGCTTCGGCACGAGAGGCCCTATACGACTTGGTGGCCTTCTTCATCGAACAGGGATTTGATCCCAACGTTGCCGATTTTGATGGCAACACGCCTGCCCACTTTGCCGCTCGCAGCGGTGATCTCGGCTTGGTCAAACTCCTGGTGACGGAGGGCCAAGTTGATATGACGGCCATGAACAACAAGCGCAAGTCGCCTGCGGGCGTCGCGGCAACCAGGGAGATCCGGCAGTACATCCTCGGCGCCACCGGTGTCGACATCGACGACGGCAACGCCGACGACTCTGGCTCGCTTGACGCTTCCGCCGCAGCCCGCACCAGCGCCAACTACTCGGACGCTAAACTCTCGCCTCAGCCCCCGCAAGCTGCCATTGCTCGGCTCTCTATCCCGGACGCCTCCTCGGAACTTTCACCGCAGCGCTCGGCTAGAATCGACGAAGAGACCCGCCGGCAGCTCGAGCAGCGTATTCGTGCTCTGGAGGCAGAGAACGACTCCCTGCGCAACGACCTCACTCGCTCCCAGCGACGGGCGCGCCAGGCTGAGAGCGACATCAATCGCGCTTACGAGTTTGCTCGCAAGGAAATCCGGTCCATCTTCCAGTGTGCCAACCTCATCACGTCGGGAGTGACGTTCGAGTCTCCGGGCGACACTGCCGAGGCATCAGCCCGACCCACCGGAACCAGCATTCTCGATCTGGTGCAGCGGACTTTCGAGGCAGCCGTACCAAACTTTGGTTCTGAGCCGAGCTACCGGGACCTCTCTGCTATCCAGCAAACCCGGATATCGGTGCATCTCCAGGACACCCTCACTGCGGACGAGATTCGAATCCATGCATCGACGGGCATTGCCATTATCGAGCGGGCGCTCTACAGCATCCGCGAGGTGCTCCGGATCGTCAGTAGGACCATTCGCCCACCACACCCAGCGGGCGCATCCGAGAGCCAGCCAAGCAGCAGGTCCACCACCAGGCCCGCTCCGACCCCGGCTCCCAGCCATCCTCCCCCTCCTGCGGCATCGGAGCTGTATACCCTGTTCCTGGCCCTTCCCGAGGTGAGCGACAAGCTCCGCAAGATGAAGATTCTCAAGTCCGAGACAGCGGTGATGAAGCGCGGCAATGCCCCAGCCGAGGATATCGAGGCCAAGCGCGAGCAGTACACGAACCTCGTGGTGTCGCTTTTGCTGGCCTTCAAGCAGAAAACGGGCTATGACACCGACCTGGAGACTCTGCAGAGGGCTCTGAAGCGCCGGGAGCAGAGTCTGGCTGAATCCGGTGCCGGCCGCTCCGCTGCCCCGCATGCGGGCCACTCCGACCCGGCTCACCAGCGACCGTTCCGGGCACTCTCTCCTGACACCGACCCCGAGCACCCAGCTGCTTCCGATCCAGGTCGCGCTGCAGGCACCCGGACCATGTCGCCCCCATGGTCCTTGGCGGGCTCGGACATGGAGCACCTCGGCGGACAGAAGCCGGAGCAGGTGTGTTCCTTTGCCGATGCTGCGACAGACGTCGTGCCCTCGCCATTCATGCCCCCGCCATTCATGCCCCCACCGACTGCCTTCTCTAACACCGCGATTGTCAGCGGCCCCATTGATCGTTGCCGGACAGCCTCGCCGGATGGCCGCGGCCGCTCGGGCCGATACGAAAGCAATAGTGAATGGGTGGCAACGAGTCCCCCAAGTTCAGTGTACCACACAAGATCCACGAGACGGGCTTTTGAGCTCCAGAACGAGCAAGTTGAGGCGATGCAAGAAGATGTGCTGTCTGGGCCGGGCAGTCTACCGACGGGTGGGATACTGGGGCGCATCAGGATGGTAGGGCCGTCGCAGCGATTACATACACATCATGCCTGCCATGGCCGTTCGCAGTCGATGCGCACTCATCTCTCACACACCGCTCTGCGATTCTCCATGCCAGATCGGCTCCGACATCCTCGATGTCCGCGACAGCATCCTCGCCCAGCGGCTGCGGAAGAAATCAGCACAACTCGTCTTCATCGATGTTGGCGACGAAGCCGGGGTGTCGCTACCGGAGAGCCGCTCGCAGTCGCCGCCCAGGAGAACCCGATCGGCGCAGCCGCTGCGGTCCAAGACCAGCATGCACTTCTCGCAGTAACGCCCCTACTACTTCTGACCCTTCACACCCGCCTTATTGTCTGTCCACATGCAATTTGTTTCCTGTCATGGCGAATACACCCATCCCCATTTTGTGCATCATGCGAGCGCATCAGCGATGCTGGTTGGACGAGGACAACCTGCTCGTACTCAATCCACAGCGACCAGGCAGCAGCCGAGAACACACACAGTCGACCGTATCAGACCACGCCAACCATCGTTCTCGTCCTGTGGATGCAGGAACGAGAGCAGTCTTCAACCGAAGCAGGGGTCCTTCAGAGAAGAGACCAGACACTGAAACTTCGCACTTCCCGCTATGATGGTGGCGTAACGGCTCATCTTCTACGGTGATGTGTGTGTCTCGTTTGGAAAACGAAGACTAGACGACTAACTATAAATATGATCCTTTAGAGTTGGTCGATGGGGAAAAAGAGAGGGATGCGGCCGAGGCCCGCAATTTATACCCACGGCGTCGGCCCTCGCCAGCATCACGTGGGATGTGGGAGGAAGAAAAGTGTGATCGGAGGCGGTCGCACAGGGGCTTGTTGCACACACGTGCGCGCTGCCGCGGCCAATGGGCGAATTAGCTCGGCCGCTGCGGCTGATTGGGCGCGGCTAATGAAGTGCGCAGCCAGAGCAGCTGCGCGCAGCATTGCGCAGCGGTTTTGCGTTTGCGTCGTCGGGAGGGATATGCGGGCCATGTTGCGCACGCCCAAGACCTGCGATCGCCGTCGCCGTGCAGCAAGTGCCCCTGAACAACCACCCATGGCTGCTGCTGCTGCTGCTGCTGCTGCTCGGCCCTTGGGCCTGCGGCTATCCCCGCGGATCGTCACCGGGTATGTACCGCTGCCGCGACCGAGCGATCTTGGCAGTGACTTTGAGTGGCCACAGGCAGCCATGGCACTTGCATCGCTCAGCCGCCGACAGAGCCCTGGTCGTCGATGCAGCCCGCTCTTTCGTCGGCGATCTCGATGGCGACCAAAGCATCTGACGCATGTATGCGCTCAAGCTTGCCAGCGGCACACACAGGGAGCCATGGCCAGATTGGTGTATCCCACGGTATCTGTGCTGGCTGTGCTCGCTGCATGTTCCTCACCCCCATGATTCCATCATGTCTTCTCGTTTGCTATTCCGTCTCCAACCGGTCGGCTCAATGGGGGGGGGGCGATCTTCGTCTCGACCACCGATCGCTCGACTCTGCCAAATTTCTTTCAATGCGACGGCACATTCTTCGTCAACATCACTCTCCACCTGTCGATCTGTCGCATCTGTTGGATTCATGGCGCGATGCTGTGGTTTGACGTCAACCACTGGCGTCCCGTTTCCGTCCAATCGATCCAATACGGCCGACTCGACGCTTCCGACACATGTCTCTTCCTGGAACCCATGAATTGCAACCCATGAATTGCAACCCATGAATCGTACCCATGAAATGCGACGCGGCTGATGTGCTTTTGATCCGATGCGGCTGCTCATCGGACTGTCCTTGACTGGGCATATCCAGATTTGCGCACACCCCCTCGCGCACGATTGCCGCTGTCGTCCGTCCTCGCCAGTTTGCCTTCGCTGGCCCGGCGACGTTCACATTTCAACAACACCGGACGTTTTTCGGATTCGGCTCCAGCCCCGCGCCAGCCAAGGCCGCTGCACCGGTAGATGTCGAGGAACTCACATCAACACCCAAGTTCGAGGGCATCATTGCCGATGCGGCGCCGCCGCCGCCGGTGGATCTCGACTTGCTCGCCGGCGAAGCACCTGCTACGTCCGAGGTGACCTCTGCTGCTACTGCTTCCGAGACTGTCGCAGCCGTGGCCGAGAACGCACCCATCTACATTGGGTATCTCAAGGAGCTAGGCCTCAGTAGCCTGTTTCCCCCCGGCCTCGTCCAGTCCGGCATCGAGGCCATCGCTGTCACAACGGGTATGCCCTGGTATGCCTCGATCATCTGCGCCACGGTCGCTATCCGAGTAGCCTTCTTCCCGCTGGTCGTCAAAACCCAGCGCTTCGCGGCACGCATGCAAAACATCAAGCATCTGACCGACCCAGTCAACGCCGAGATCACAGAGGCCCGCGCCGACAAGAACATGGCCAAGCAGATGGAGGCCACTCGCAGGCTGCAAAAGATCTACAAGGACCACGGCATCAACCCGCTGACGTCGCTCCTGGGTCTTGCCCAAGTGCCCGTCTTCATCTCGTTTTTCCTTGGCATTCGCGACATGTGCAATCTGCCGGTCCCCAGCTTCCGCACCGGCGGCGCCTACTGGTTTACCGATCTGACTGTTGAGGATCCGACTCAGATACTGCCCATGCTGGCTACTGCGGGTATCATCACTAGCTTTGGCGTAAGTCTTGTCTGTCGATGGCGCTGGCTCTGATGTTCGCGGGTCGTATCTGCCATGGCGCTTTGGCTCGCTGTGCTGACCATCTATGATCTGCGATCGCTATCCACAGGCTGCCTCGGCGACCGGCGCCACGCCCGTCTCGACCCCGCTCATCATCGGTATCTCTGTCGTGTCGCTGCTGGCCTATGGCGTCACCAAGAGCTTTCCCATGGTATGTGGTTGCACACCTGCCCGAGCACTGCGTTCTCTTTGCAAGCCGCTGCGAATATGCTCTATTACTATGCCTGTCCGGCAGTCTTTGCGATGCGATGTTTGCCGTCTGGCGCACTGCCCACTGCTGCTGCTCTGTACCTCGTTCACCAACCAACGCCACTCTCCGTCTACTCAGGGCATCTTCATTTACTGGGTCACCTCCAGCGTCCTCACGATCATCCAGACCCTGGTGCTTCAGAACAATGCTATCCGTGCCGTGCTCAACATTCCTCCCATCACCCGCCCGGCAAGTTCCTCAACCACAACCTCGGGGAGTCTGAGCACCCTCGGCTCTGTAAAGCTCCTCCAGTCGGCCAAGGCCCAGCAAAAGAACATCGAGGCTGCCAAGCGCATCAAAGCTTCGTCGCAGGCCGCACAGCCCCGAAAGCGCAGCTAAAGCAGAAGGAACGGATGCTGCAGCGATTCCTGACCTCAAGTCCGGTCATTCGTTGGCCGCATGATTTCCACCCGTGTGATTGCTCCCCGTCTTGGTTGGCAATCCCAGTTTCCTAGAGAACAGTATCTCGAATACACCCTGTCGGTCGCCTGTGGCGACGATCCTCTGACATTGACACTGCGATGCGGGAGTGTGGTGCGGTGTGTTCTGCCACTCGCACGGCTCAGTACCAATCGTGGGCTCCTGCGTGGTGCTCCGCACATCGTTTCTCTCCAGCTTATCGGCAGGAGCTGCAGGACGCTGTCGCTTGATATCGCTCTCGGCAGACGCCGCAATGCCGCTGCAATCAAGGCCTGCCATGTTCCCGCTGGAGCCGCAGGCCGCTCTCTGCCTTGTCTGGATCCGCCGATGGCCCAGCAGCCGATGACGATGGCAAAAGCCGCACGCCGCAGTCGCAAATCGCGGCTTGGCCACTCACGCACGGGGGTATTTGACTGCCGGCGACTACCCAAAAGATCCCCGCCGACAACCATGCTTGATTCCACTGCGCTCTTGCCTGCATCTGCTGCACCCGCCGTTGCTGCTGTCGTCATGCAGTCGACGCTCTCGCCGAACAGCTCGCCGTTCGTCCCGGGCTCTGTCGCTCCCGCTGCGTCCTCCGGCAGTGCCGAGCCTTCTGCCTCGTCGTCCAGGCGACGCCGACATCGATCCAACCCAAAACCCTCATCCTCGAATCCCCCCCGTCAAGAGAGCGCACCCGCACCCGCACCCGCACCCGCACTCGCACCCGCATCCGAGTCTCTGCAGCAAGGCCATATCGCCGTTGATACCTCTGTGAGCGGCACTCGCTCCAAGCCGCGGGCGTTCCCTCGTCCAGGCGATGCCCCTTCATCGACCCCTTCCAAGCAAAGCCGGCGATCGCGGCCTTCAAACCCGTCTCGAGCGGAGCCCCCGTCATCGTCGCAGGGTATCTCAGCATCCCAACCAGCTTCATCGGCCTCGGCCTCAGCCTCAGCCTCGGCCCCGAGCACCCCTGTCTCGGAAGGATCCCGAAAACCGCAGTCGCGTGGAAAGGGAAAGGGCCGACCGGCTGCTCCTGGTACTCCTCAGCGAGACCACCAACATCACCACCATCCACACCACCATCCTCATCCCCATCAGCATCAGCATCAGCCGCAGCCACAAGTGGCCGCGGCCCGCTCTTCCATGCTTACTTCACGAAGCACCTTCCATGGGCCAGATGCGGTCTCGTCGACCAGCGACCCAGAGACCTTGGCCAACGCATCCGCCCGGTCGAGTGGCCCACGGCGAAAGATCCACCACAACCTCGGCGATATCGTCGATGAGGATGACCAGCTCGGCAGCTTGGCCAGAGGACTGACCAACGGCGACTGTAAGTCAAGTCTCCTCCGAATCAAATCGTGATCGGCAATGTGCTTTCTATCTGTGTGTGAAGCGCTCCCATGTCGTGCGGCCCACTGCCTCCCGAGCCACTCTATTGATGTCGTTTCCCCTCCCCCGCCTACTCGATTCCTTTTTCTATTTCAGACGAGTGCATGATCTGCTACGAGAACGTCCGACCGAGGGACGCAGTGTGGTCTTGCAGCACCTGCAGCCACGTCTTCCATCTGAAAGTGGGTTCGAGAGCCTGCCGAGCAAATCCTGTACCCTCCTCGATCGACAACGATGCTGAAAGTGTGTGCAGCTCCCCAACCCAACTTCGTTCCACTAACATGCACACATGCTTGGCGTCTTAGTGTATCGGAAAATGGAGCCGCTCCTCGGCCAGCAACGAGGCGGCCCAACAGCCCGCTCCATCGTCGTCGTCATTGGCGTCCAATCCAGGCTGGCGGTGTCCCGGCTGCCAGTCTGTCGTTGCCGAGGTTCCCTCCGAGTATCGGTGCTTCTGTGGCAAGATCGAGGATCCGCCCTTCAATCGATTTATCACACCGCATTCATGCGGACAGACATGCTCCCGCGAGCGAGGATGTCCGCACAAGTGCACGTAGGTGGCTGGCAGCTCTGGTGGGCTGGTGACTGTGCGGGTCCGTATGGTTTCGCCTGGTCCGGTTCGGTCCATTGGATTTGTTCCGTGGCCCCGCTGGCTCGGCGGACCCATGAGCATTCTCCCCTCGCTCCGGTTTGCTGATTTCTCGATGCATCTTTACCCTGCAATCCAATGTCCGTCATGAAACTCAATCTGGACACATGGTTCTTGCGCTGCAAACGTCAACTCGGCCATGCGACACGACCCCTCATTTGCTGCATCGTCCAGTCTCCCGTGCCATCCTGGCCCATGCAAACCGTGCGAACTCATGGCGCCACCCGTGTCCTGCTACTGCGGACGCAGCTCCTTTGTGGTTCGATGCACCGAAATCTTGAACATGACATTTGAGAAGAGCTGTGGCGAGGTTCGTAGCGTTCTTTCTGCCGAGTGTACTTGTACCCGCGGCCTGGGTGGCTACGTTCCTGCACTCATCCTGTTATTGAGTTGTCCTCGCTGCTGATTTTGTCCGCTGATCGCTGCTCTCCCCACTACTTCTGTCGATGTGTCCTTTCCAGGTCTGTGGCAAGGAGCTGAATTGTGGCCTACATACCTGCGAATGGAAGTGCCACCAGGGCCAGTGTCCCCCCTGCACCGTCAATATCGACCACCCGTGTCTGTGCGGCCGATCGACCAAGCAGCTCAAATGCGGAACGCCGTGCGTGTCTTGGAGCTGCGACACCAAGTGCGATCACGAGTATCCATGCGGGATTCACACCTGCCCTCGCCCTTGTCATGGCGGCGGACATTCCTCCGTTTGCCCGCTCGATCCGTCGGTGCTGTTCAGGTGCCCGTGCGGGTCGGAAACGGTCGAGGCGATCTGCAAGCGAACCGGAGTCGTCCGCACCAGCTGTGCCGACCCCGTCGTAACCTGCGATAACACCTGTGGCAAGGTCTTGCCGTGCGGGCACCGTTGTCGGTTCCGATGCCACGCTGGCGAGTGGTGAGTCCTCGATGCCTCTCCGATGCAAAGCGCAGCCCGATCCTGCTTCGATCTGGGCTCCCTCTCCCACGGGGAGAATCAGCGAGCTCGGGGGGGGGGAGCGTTGCCACTCTTTCAGATCCTGTCGCAGATACTCAATACTAACCAATGTGTCCCTCGATTCTTGCACGGCCATTCTTCACTCAGTGAGCCCTGTGGTCAGAGCGTGTCGTTGCCATGCCGTTGCGGCCGGACCGAGTTCGTGATTGAGTGCAATACTCTGAAGAAGCTGCCAAACGGCGACATTGAGCTCCCGGTCTGTAGCCGTGTCTGCACGGCAAAGAAGCACTGCAAGCGACATCAGTGCGGGTCACGGTGCTGTCCACTCGAACATCATATCTGTGAAGAGGTCTGCGGCAAGACCCTCAAGGTAGGGCTTCGTGGTCCAAAGCCGTGACTCTGAGACGTGCGGAAAGATACAGTGGGTGTCGGGAGGAGCAGGCGGCAGGGTCCATCGCCGTCGATCGCTTGTGGGGGTCTGGTGGTCGATGCATTTTGTGTCTTTCGGGTGATGGATACAGCAGATCGGCTGCTGGCCGGCTCTCATCCTGGACTGGGTCGGTGCAAGCCAAATGCTGCTGTATTCACCCGCCGTTTATCTTCGTGGTCTTGTTTTCGAATCCATCACGCTCGGCTGTTATGCCCTCAGTGCGGACTCCACCAGTGCACCTTTACCTGTGGACACAACGGCCGCTGCCACGACTGCTTCGAAGGCGTCTCGTTTGATGAGCTATCATGCCACTGCGGACGCACGGTCGTCTTCCCGCCGATACCGTGCAACACTCCTCCTCCAAAATGCTCGCATCCTTGCATCCGTCCGCTTCCCTGCGGCCATCCGACCATGAGCCGACACAACTGCCACCCCGATACGGAGACTTGTCCGCCGTGCGTCCTGTTTGTGGAGCGAGACTGGTATGTAAGCCGATTGAGGCGATGTCGCTGGTTGAGGTAGCCTGCCAGCGCCACTTTATGGCCCGCAGGGGTTTGCACCCAGTATAGCCCATCCTAGTGTATCACACCTTAGTATACTTCGGCCTGCGCTGTGCTGCTTTCGGCCTGCATCCCTGCCGCGCAGTATTCCTCATCCCGTGTCTTTGCATTCCACCAGCGCCTGCGGAAAGAAGAAAATGAACAACGTCCGATGCTCCAGTAAAGTGGTGCCGTCGTGTGGCCAGGTATGCGGCAAGGTGATTTCGCCCTGCGGTCATACGTGCCGGCGCTTCTGCCACAGCGGCGCGTGCGTCGACGGCGAAGCCTTCAAGTGTCTCGACAAGTGCGGCAAGATCCGCCCGTCGTGTGGGCACAGGTGCGTACGACGAGCAAATGACTGCTGGGAGAGCTGCGAGGCTGTAGCGGGCTTGGTGGGTGTATGGGCGTGCTGGTGGGTGGCGGCGGCGAATAGTCGTCGCGGATGACGCTGAAGAGCTCCTTGCGGCTGCTTCCGGGTGGGAGAGAGTGTCGTTGTGCAGCCCATGGTGTGGTGCCGCCATTTATGCCGTGACCTGTGTTCTCTGCGACTCGATGGGCTTTTGTTTTGCGTCTCAACTCTGACACTCCGTGCTCACCATCGCGGCTCGCTGTATATGCAGATGCGGATTCAACTGCCATGGCTCTAAGGAGTGTCTCGAGGACCGACCTTGTCAGTTCAAGATTGCACAGTCGTGCAAGTGCGGCAACCGGATTTCCCAGGTTGTGTGCGGGGGTAGCAAGCACACTCTCGGCCAGGCGCCACAAACGCTGCTCTGCGACGATTCATGTGCGCTGCTGGAGCGCAACCGTCGCCTGGCGGCGGCCCTGGAGATCACGCCCACCTCGCGGATCACGATCGAAGGACACGACACCGGTACCGAGTTTACGGAGACGCTGCTCAAGTTTGCCAAGGGCAACATGACGTGGGTCAAGGGCATCGAGTCGCAGCTCGAGGCCTTTGTCCGCGACGAATCCAAACGCATGCTGCACTTTCCTCACGGCAAACGCACGGCCATGAACTTTCTCTACGAGCTGGCGTCATTCTACTCCCTGTCGCCCGAGATTGTCGATGCGGAGCGCGGAGTCGGCTCGGTGATTGTCCGCAAGCAGGCCAACCGCATGCCGGCGGTCCCAGCCCCGCTGCTCTCGACGGCGGCGGTGAGCTACCGACCTGGTACTGTTGGCGCCCAAGCAGCGGCGGCGTCGACGAATGCGCTGAAGCCGTTGGAGGTCGTGAACACCCGACAGGTCAGCATGAACGCGCTGTACCTCGAAGGGCTGCAGTTTGGCATGGACTCGCGCGACGTCAAGATCCTGCTGGAGCCCATATTTGGGTCCGACATTGTGCTGTCGATCAAGTGGATCTCGGACGACGACTGCGTTCTGATGCTGGGGTCGCAGACGACGCGGCTGACCTCCGAGGCGGTGGAAGAGATCCTCATCGATCGACTCGTCGCCGTCAAGCAAAAGTTTGTCGAGAACAACTGGGTGCGCGACGTCAAGTGCTGTTGGGTCACGCTTGAAGGCGAGATCCGGCTCGGCGGGCTCCACGGCGACGAGGCTCTGAATGATCCCAGGACGGCTCAGCACACCGGCAGCTCGGAGTTGCCGGGCGTCGCGCTGTACAAGCAGATGCAAGGTCGGCACAAGAAAACGGTGAGCGACAATCCGTTCAATCTGCTCGAGATGGAACAAAGCCTGGACCTCGCAGCTCCTGCCATGGCGGCGGTGGATCCGTTTGCGGATCTGGATCCGCAACAGGCGGGTGTGTCCAGCGGAGCCGAAGCCCAAGCCTCGAGCCGCCAAGGTTCCTCGGAAAGCGAGACCGAGTCCGGGGCGATGAGCGACGGCGGTGCATCCTCCAAGAAGGCCAGGTCGTTTACAGACGCCGACCTGGACAGCCACAACGACGGACGTGATGACGACGATGAGCGGGTCGATGACGAGTTCAGCGATGAGGAGTGGAATACTTTGGTTGTATAGAGACGCGGTGGCCGATGCAGAAACCACCCATGTTGTTTGGCCTGCCACCCCTGCAGCAACACGTGAAGAAATTGCAGACCTCGTCCAAGAATGCGCTGGAGTATTTTGAACTTGCAGCCAGCTCCATTCTTGGTGATGCTGTGGTGCGACGCTGCCGTTCTCGGTCGACCGTTCTTCGAGCGCCCTTGCCGCTGTCCGAATGCGCCATCTCAGGAGCAGGGGGCACCGGCGAGGGGGGAGGCTCCTTTGATTCTGGCCGATGGTTCGAAAGCCATGCGAGGCGCAGCCCGGGAAGACAGCAAGCCGGATGGCGACTGGGATGTGACGGAAAGGAAGCGCTGGCGGATCCATTGACAGAGATGACCATGGGACCGGCTGCATGAGCTCGCGGTGGTGGAGGACGGGGCATGGCGGCAGCGAGACGCGCAAGGACCCTCCGTCATGCGACGACGGCGACGGCGACGGATGGTGCTGAGGAAGGGTCAGGCCTGTGCGAGGTCGGTGGCACGCACAGCAGAGGACGGCGGCGAACGGGATTGACTCAGCGGCGTGCGGGAATGGCGTGCGACGCATTTGGACTGAGTCATGGATCGGCACATGGGCGGGTGCAGCCCGAGTGGTGGTGGATGTTGCTGGTGGATGTTGCTGGTGGATGTTGCTGGTGGATGTTGCTGGTGGATGTTGCTGGAGAAACAGTCGCAGCCGGTCATTGATTCCCATTGCTTCCCATTGCTTCCTATTGATTCCTATTGATTCCTATTGTTTCCTGTTGATTCCTGGAACGCCAACAGACACTGCACCGGCGCGCACAGCGCACCGCCACAGACGCGCGACGCGTGGTGTACACACGCCTCCGTCGCACGGCAGGGCCGCGCCGCTGGCTGTCTCCCGGCCTTTGTGCCAGCCGGCAGGACACTTTGCCGCAGCCCATGTCTGTCGCGGGAGAGCTCTTCCGGCGCGATATGCCCATCATGGTGCGGTGCGTCCCACCAGGCTCTATGCGTCTTGTCTTGACCTGGGTCGTCTTGACCTGGGTCGTCTTGACCTGGGTGGTCCTGGCATGTTCTGGCTTGTCCTGCCTGGTGCATGCCGCCGGGTGTCTGCTCTGCTGTGCAGCTCCATTTGCCCTCCCCCCCCCGCACCATCGACCTGTGCAGCGCGAGGCTTGCGTCAGGCAAGGGTGTAGCTCCCCCGCCTGCAAGGGACAGAGAGGGCGCTTGCGGGAGACGTGGTGGTGGATGAGAGTCGATTGCTCCACTCGGGCATCTCGCCACCAGCAGCGCCGACACCGCGGGCGATTGCGACAATTCCGGCCGCGGACACACCAGCGGCTGCTGTCGATATCGATAGAGCGATCGATAGAGCGATCGATGCTGCTATCGATGCTGCTATCGATGCTTCTGCCACGGTCTGCGATCACCATAGCAACCACCACCACACAGTAACCGCCACCACACAGTAACCACCACCACACAGCAACCACCACAACCGCCACAACCACATCCGCAACAGCAAGCCCCACTGCGCGGCCGCTCTCGCCGCTCTCGTCCGCCAGAGAGAAAAAAAAAATCAGAAAAATAATAAGACTGTCGCCGCTCTTTGTTGCTCTCTCTTGCGCTGCTCGGGGACCGTCTCGCCGCGCCGCGCTTCTCTTCTCGCCGCATCCACCCTGGCGCCTCTTGCCGGCTCTCCATCCGTCCGGCTCGTGGCCGATATATCATCCTGCTGGTCGCTCGGCCTTGCCCTTGGTCGCCTTCTGCTTTCCCGGCCCGCATCTCCCGCGACGCTTATTTATTTATCTATCTCGCTCCTCGCGCTTCCCGCCTCTCTGGACGGCTGCCGAATCGAACGAGTCTTCAGCCCTTGCCCTGTCTCTGCCTCGAGAATATCGCCATCTGCTGGCCCTGGTCTTCTCGCTCGTCCAAGCCTTAATCTGAAAGCGCTTGTCTTTGCAACCATCTCTGCTGGCTGCCGTTTCTGCTGCTGTGCTCCTTCCCCCTCAGTTCCTTCCCACCATGGTCGCCATGCCACCCCATCTTGAGAAGCGTTCTCTCACTCCCACCCCGACTACCACCATTACCGCCGCTCCCGTCTATGCTCGCGCTCCTTCCGTCAACATCGACTGCCTGACCAGCACCGGCACTCCCACCGCCGTCCCGAACTACACCCCCACCGGCACCCCTGTCTACGTCGGCACCCCGACCGTCATCAATGGCTACACCACCTACATCGGCACTCAGACCACCGCCCCCGGCGGTGGCAGCTCTGGCGGTGGTGCGTTCTTTGACTGCTCTTGCTGATGAGACCAGAGATATGTGGCTTGGCTTGGTGTCCTGTTGTTCTTCTGCAGCGCTGTCTGGCTGGGTTCAGGCCGGCAGATCCCCCGACCAGGCCCGGGCACGATCTCCCCGACGCGATCCAAGTGTGCATGGTCCTCGCTGACACCTCTCTCCCTCCCTTGCTCGCTCTGTGCTGTTTTATCAGTCGTTGTCACCCTGACCGGTAGCGTTCCTGGAGGTAAGCCCTTGCCGACTCTGTGCCTGCATCGCCAGACAGCAGATCCAAGCCTCGATCCAGCTGCAAATCCTGCCCAATTGAGCTGAGCCTCCTTTGCCACCCAACCGGACATTTTCTGACCTTACATCCTTCCTCGATCATGTCCAGGCCCCACCAACGGCCCCAATGGCCCCAACGGCCCCAGCGGTGGACCCAATGGTCCCAACGGCCCTAGTGGCGGACCCAATGGTCCCAACGGTCCCAGCGGTGGATCGATCGGCCCCAACGGCCCCAGTGGCGGCCCGAACGGTCCGAACGGTCCCAGTGGAGCCTCTGGCGGCAGCGTTGTCAGCGGTACCGTCCCTGCCGGCCCCGCTGTTAGTGGTACGTTTGCAGCGGCGCATGGTCCTCGCGAAACTCGTCCCAGCCACGAATGGTCGCGTCCATGTCCATGTCCCTTTCCTGACCCTGGCCCTGGCCCTGGCCCTGGCACTTTCCTGACCATCCCTCCGTATTGCTTCCAGGTGCCACTAACGTCCCTGGCTCTCCCAGCGGAGCCTCTGGTGGCAGCGTCGTGAGCGCCACTGTTCCTGGCGGCCCCGTCCCGAGTGGTAATGTCTGCTGTCCAGCCGTGTGTCTCGACCAATGGTCGTGTTTCTGGCCTTTCTGTTTCTGACGATCGATTCCCCCCCCCATCTTTCTCAGGCGCTGTCTCTGGCTCGGTTTCCGGCGGCAGTACGTATTCCCTCCGGCTATATCATAGCCCTATAACCGTTCGATAGAGCCATGCCCTGTCAATCGCTGCTTCTTGGATCTCCCTTTAAACGCCGCCGTGTCGTGTCTCCCACCCACTTGGTGGGCTTAACACCCAACTAATTTTTGCTCTCTCTTGCTCCTCCAACCAGCCTCAATCACCCCCACCCCCGGAACCGTTATCCCCGGTGGCAACGTCCCCGAAAGTATGCCGTCGTCTCCATGCATGAGCAGTCGGAGGTGCTGGCCCAAAGCCTCGCGCGTTACCCATAGCGACGGATGATCCCTGGCGACCCTGGTAACTGACGATCCTCCCTGCCGCTGCTCGTTCTTTCCCATTGCATTTCCACTCCCCAGCTCCCTTCGGCCCCAACGGACCTATTGTCCCTGGCATCCCCGGCGGTGGCCTGATCTACCCGCCCAACTCTACCAACAACGTTGCGATCGGTGTCGGTGGCGGTCTCACCCTCCTCTTCCTGGTAATTCCGTGATGCCGCATGTGGTGATGAATCGAGAGGAGGCCATGCGCATGTGCAGCAACACTCATGCCGCTCTGTACATGCCATCGTTGTATATATCGCCTAACATGCTACCTCACCTTCCAGGCTCTCCTCCTCATCGCCGGTCTGGTCAAGCGCAAGCCCAAGACGGCCGGCGCTGCCAGAATCGTCGACGACCTCGAGACTGGCGGCTACGCTGCGGAGGTCCCTGTCGGCACCAACGTCGAGGAGATTCCCTACATTGCCCCCGTTGTCCTTGGTGGTGGCGAAGACACCGACGTCGCTGTCCCTGTCGAGACCCAGCCCTCGGAAGCCCCTATCCTGCCCGCTGTCGCCACCGTTGGCTCTCGCTTGTCGTTCAGCGAAGTCGGCGCCGTTGTCGAGGAAGAAAAGCCCCTGCCCGGCGCCCCTGTTGAGGACACCACCCTTGCCAATGTGCCCCCTGTTGCCTCGGGTTCTGGCTACGAGACCCCCGCCCCTGCACCTCACACTGGCGAAAAGCTGGGCATCCTGGCCGGTGTCACCGCCGCTGCCGCCGCTACCGTCGCTGCTGTCGTCACCAAGACCCGTCGCCGCAAGCACCACGATGTCGAAGAGGAGGCGGTTCCTGCCGCTCCCACCGAAGAAGACAAGATCCTGCCCGAGATCCCCTCTCAGCCCATCTATGGTACCGATGAGATTCCTCCCGAAGTCCCCGCCAAGGGCCCCACCGAAACCACCACCACCGAATACAACTCTGTCCCCGTCCCCGGCGCCGATGAGACCCTCGATGTCCCCGTGTCCCCCGTCGGCACCGAGTCGTCCGGCAAGAAGTGGTCCGAGAAGGTTCTCCTCGGTGTTGCCGGTGCCGCCGCCGCGACCACCACGGCCGTCTCCAAGACCATCAAGCGCATCAGACACCCCAAGACTAAGACCGAGGAGTCCGAGATCACCTTTGTTCCCACGACCGAGGAGGAGATTGTCGAGGAGGTTGTCGAGGAGCACCACGTCCCCCACCCCATCCACGAGGTCATTCCCGAGCACACCTACGACCACCTTGGCACCTGCACCGGCCACGACCACGACCACGATCATCCTCATGAGCACACCGCCACCGAAGTCGTCCAAGTCGTCCAGGACGACACCATTGTCCCTGTTCCCGTTCCCGTTCCCGGTCCTCAGACCACCACCCAGACCTCTAAGGTTGTCACTCGTCGCCGAGTCGTCCGCAACGGTGTCGAGGTTGAGGAAGAGATCCCCGCTGCCCCCGTCGACGAAGAGCAAGATCTCCCCGAAATCCCCACCGTTGAGATTGCCGAAGGCCCTGCCCCCGCCCCCACCACCACCGAGTCCAGCTGGACCCAGCGCTTCACCAACGTCGTTACCGGCGCCGTTGCCTCCGCCACCACCCTCGTCACCGGCAAATCCAAGGACCAGACCACCACTGTTCAGGTAAGCTGTCGGCGACAGGCCCTTCTCTTGGGTGGCAGCCTTTCCCTAGGCCTCCCCCATCTGTGGTTGCATAAGATCAAACTAACTTATTCGATTCGCGTCTGTTTCGTTCTCCGCAGCCTTCGCAGTCCCAGACCATCCAAAAGTCTAAGCGCATTGTCAGGTAAGCTCCTATGCTTGGCCTTCTGGAATCTACTGGTGGAATCGGAGGGGGCGCAGGCCACGGACACGGGATTGCGTTCCACCGGCGCCACTTTAATCGACGTTGTCTAACGCCACATCGCTTTGCGGGGTGAACCCGAACAGACGCGTGATCCGCCAGCCCGATGGCACTGAAGTTGTTGTCGAGGAGGAGCTCCCTGAGGGCGTCGAACTCCCCGAGACCAACGGCAACAGCACCACCACCACCACTACCCGCAAGACCAACGTCGTCGCCGTCCCCACTACCAACGAGTCCATCCTCCAGAAGACCAAGCGCATTGTTCGGTACGCTTTTTTGATAACCGTGACCATGGGAGGGACGTGCCCACTGCAGCGAATGAGGCATCGGGATCACTGTGCAATTATGGGCCCGACACTTATCAAACGTGACTTGCTCATTTTCAACCCCTTCCAGTCGTGTGATCCGCCAGCCCGATGGTACTGAAGTTGTTGTCGAGGAGGAGCTCCCTGAGGGCGTCGAACTCCCCGAGACCAACGGCAACAGCACCACCACCACCACTACCCGCAAGACCAACGTCGTCGCCGTCCCCACTACCAACGAGTCCATCCTCCAGAAGACCAAGCGCATTGTTCGGTACGCTTTTTTGATAACCGTGGCCATGGGAGAGACGTGCCCACTGTCGCTCTTGAGCCTTCCGCTAACAATGCATATTACGCTCATCTACCTCGCAGTCGTGTGATCCGCCAGCCCGACGGCACCGAGGTTGTCGTTGAAGAGGAGCTCCCTGAGGGCGCCGAGCCTCCCGCCGGCAGTGTCACTACCGTGCGCCGCCTTGTCAACGGTGTCGAGGTTGTCGAGGACGACGAAAGCTCCCGCCAGCCCACCACCGTCACCAACTCTTCCCTTCTTCGCAAGGTCATTCGAAAGCGTATCATCACCAACCCCGATGGTACCCAGACCGTTGAGGAGGAAGAGGTGCCCGAGCACGAGCAACAGTCGGCTGTCGCCTCGGTCAGCAATGTCATCAAGAAGCGTATCGTCAAGAAGGCCGACGGCTCGGAGACCACCACCGAGGAGACCATCTCGACCGATGGCCGTGACATCCTCCACGACGACGAGTGGAAGAGCTATGTCACCACCCAGAACACCCCCGAGGAGGAGGAGGTGAGTGTGTGTTGCGACTAGGAGGGCTTGGCTATCTTTCATTCATCGCCGGGGAAGGGCTCGCTCCTTCGGCAGCAATCTACCTGCGCGAATATCCTTTGGCCCGCGTACACTGCAGCTGTGTCCGAGCCTAGACCGAGTCCGTTTCTAATTCGCCTGCGGCTCTATCCCCGCCTTCCGCCCCAGACCGTCACCACGACCACGACCAACACCACCCAGAAGGTTGGCACCACTCAGGTCATCCGCAAGAAGTAAGTGCCGTTCGCCGTCGGCGCATTATTTCAAACAATCATGTGCACCCCCTCCCATAAGCGAGCCATCGACGTCTGCGTCGCACTAACGTTATAAACCCGTGCCATTACCCGCCCCCAGGATCGTCACCAACGCCGACGGCACCCAGACCGTCACCCAGGACGTGGTTGATGCTGACGATGCCAAGTTCCGCGACCTGATCCGCAACGGCGCCAACGGCAAGGCTGTCCGCAAGACCATCGTCACCAACCCTGATGGCACCCAGACCATCACTGAAAACGAGGTCACTAGCGAGGGCGTTGGCAACGACGTCAAGTACAACACCCAGGTCAAGAAGCTCATCAAGAGGTCCGACGGCACCGTTGTCGAGGTCGTTGATGGCGCCCAGGTCTAAAAATTCCCAACTGAAGTTTTGGCCCCCCCCATCGCCCATCATCATCATCATCATCATCGTCATCCGACTCTTTCACTCCACCACACACCCTCCCTCCTCGAGGTCGTCCTTGCTTTTATCTTCTCTGGCGTAGCCACACCTCTATCTCATCCCTTCACTCGGCCTCTTCGCTCTCTCTTCTCCTAAGTCGCACCCGTCACCCTCTCAGTTTTCTCGCTCTCTTCCATTATTTATCTCACATCTGTCGTTGTCCATCCTTTTTCTTTCATCTCTTCCTTCGCCCATCCCCTTTTTTCTTTCTTTCTTTCTTTCTTTCTTTCTTTCTTTCTTTCTTTCTTTCTTTCTTTCTTTCTTTCTTTCTTTCTTTCTTTCTTCCGGCCCTGTGCTTTTTGCTCCGCCCGCCCTCTCTGCATAATATTCTCCGTGTCAGCTTTGCCTTGCCTTGCCCTGCCCTGCCAGGGTTCATGTGCATCCCCTCCTCCTTCAATGAATCCTAATCTCCACTCATCTCGTGAGGGAGATCTCGTATCCGTTCCGCTGTCGGGTGACCCTTCCATGACCGTCGCCCATCACCACCATCAATTGGAAGCTTCGCCTGACCGAAAAAAAAAAGAGGCACTTTGGCGCGACCACGACGAACGACGAACGACCACAGCGATTCACGGCCCCTCTTGTGTCGACAGAGATCAGGTGGGGGGTCGTCCTGCAAATGAAACCCTGGCTTTTGGGAGAGAGTGGTCATGCTTTCACCGATCCATTTTTGCTTTCCCTCCCCCCCTCCTTTTCCCTCTTCCAAACCACCACCACCACCCCATCAGCTCTGTTCAATTGGTCTGCCGTTCGTGTGTCGGGGTGTGTGTGCGAGTGTAAGAACAACCTTCGATTCACTTTTGTCCCCCCCCCCTCCTCCTCCTCCTCCTCCATCCTCTCCTGGATGCTGTCATTCCAGTGTCTCTTTTCTGCCCTTGTGTCATCGTGTTTGTTTTGCCGCCCTTTCTCAACCCGTTTCAGCTTCCCTTTTCTCTCTCTCTCTCTCTCTCTCTCTCTCTACTTTTTGTTTTCCTTCTCTCCAATGTCCTGATGTAGTTGTTTGGCTTTGCTTTTTTTTCTCTCTTCTTCATATACTTCGTATTCTGGACAGGCAAACAAAATGAACATTTTCCCACTTTTGAGAAATATTCATCAGACCCGATCGGATTTGGTGCGGTATTTTGAACCATCGAATGCGACTTTTTCCTATCTCTTGCAGGTTGCCATCGTCGTCGTCATTGTCCTTTGGCGTGATCCTTCGACCGCCTTCGATGTTCATCTCCCCCCCCCTCGCGCCCCTTTCATTTTTGAAAAAACCAAAACCCAAAACGAAATTACCACAATGCAGTCACACACCACGCACATGCACATGCGCATGCGCACGCATACATCAATGCTCATCCCCTTGATCATGTCTTTGTTTTGCGTGTCTCTTGGCTTGCCTTGGACCGACGGGCCTTTCCTCCAACTCCTCCTCCTCCTTCTCGATTCCTTCTCGATTCCTTCTCGATTCTTTCAGTCCTGTTTACTCCAGTTGCCGCCGTGCCGGCTTCGTTTTGACCTCTTCTTGGCTCTAGACCCAACCATTCCTCATATTGACTCATGCCAAGCAGCGAGTGAACCCATTTCGCGGGGGAGAATGTCGGATAGAGAGGGGCCGTACTTGGTTCACACCCCGAGACTCGGTTGCTGTGCAGCAGTGTGCGCTGAACACAGCGATCGATCTCTTTCCTGCCCCTTGCACCTTCTCCCACGCTTCTGGACCCTTCCGCCAAAAATACACCCCCGCTCGTTGACATGAATGTCACCCAATCTTTGCCTTCACCAGAGCGGGAGGAGAGCGAGTGCGGATGCAGCACGGACGCGGCCAGACAAGACACATCTCTATATTGCACAACAACAAATCATCGGAGGGAATGAGGGTAGGGAGAGGGGAGAGGGGATAGCGGAAGGACGAGAGCGGACAATCTCAAGAAAGAGACAAGCAGAACGCAAGGTCGCCGGTCGATGCAGGAGAGATGCCTGTTCAGCAAACACCGACGAGTCCCCCGGTTGCTGGCTGACATGACGCGGCGTTTGAATGCCTCGATATCGCCTCGTTCACTGGGCAACACACGATGTGCGGGATGAACGAGCCTTGACCACCTTCTCGTTTTGCTCCTCATCTCCATCCTCCTCATCTTCCACATCATCGTTGTCCCCGCCCTCGTTATCGCCATTTGCTTCATTTCCATCGCCGTTTCCCGTCTCATCCTTGGCTTCTTCCTTGACAAGTTCATCGCCCTCGACCTCAGCCTCGGCATCGCCATCGTTCTTGCTTGCCTCTTCGGCGTCCTCGTTGTTGGAGCGCTTGGGGTTGCTGTGCGACTCCTCTGCGGCGCCTTCGTCGGTAGCCACGCCTCCTGCAGCCAAATCGACGCGCTCAAACTCAACAACGAGCTCGCAGTGCTTGGTGTGGGGGAAGAGATCCACTGGCTGGGCTCGCACGGGACGGAAGGGCGCATCGGGGAACTTGTTCGAGATAGGGCGGCACAGGCTGCTCGGGCGGAGGAAGGAGGAAGATGCAGGTTCACGTCCACAGGGTCAGAGGCATTGTGTCGAGGCTGACCTACCATGCCACTCCCTGCCCAAGCATCCGAAAGCCAGGTCTCCACTATCGCCGCCATCCCAACTGAGGGGATCGGAACAGGGACAGCCATAGCCATCGCAGCAGGAGTGGCGGCATCGACGACATCGATGACATCGATCCCGCCTCCGTTGATGCGCGGGCTACTCGAGTACTCACTCTGCAAAGTTCTGGGTGACGGCGTTGGCATCGCACGAAATATAGATCAGTCGCTTGAGCGCTTTGCACTCACGGATCGCCTTGATGACCTTGGCGTGCATGCCAGCACGAGGCGGGTCCAAGACGGCAACGACATTGTCGCCGGGGCTGACGTGCTCGGCAAACACCTCGCTCATGGCTTCCTCGGCGGGTTTGGCGATGTAAACGACATTCTCGATTCCTGCACAAATGACACGTACTCGTCAGCGGCCACTCGATATAATCCATGACACTCGGCGATGCGTTGAGACAATGCAGCGGTATTCCGCAGATCCCGCTCGCTTTCGTCGACACAGCAACCCCCGCATCTCGCAGGGCTATCGTATCGTTCCCTTGCGTCCCGGCGGCGCTCTTACCGTTCTCGGCGGCATTCGCCTTGGCATCCTCCACAGCTTGCTGGACAATCTCGACACCAATGACCTTCTTGACCTGGCGGGCCATGGTCAGTCCGATCGTTCCGGTTCCGCAGCACAGATCGAGCAAGACGGTATTGTTGTTCTGGGCCGAGGTGCCGGTCCCCTCGAGCCTGCACCATTTTCGAACGAGGCTGAAGAGCTGCTCGGTTGCCAGAGTGTTGATCTGGAAGAAAGCCGTGGGGGAAATGCGGAAGCTGCAGCCGCGACGACCAGGGGGAGGGGGCAGGGAATGTAAGCTTGCGTTGTCGGGGGGGGGGAGACGAGTTCAACGACTCGATGGCGAGACGACATACCTCGTTCCGAGGAGCTTCTCGTGCACAACACCAGGACCATGGAGCACTTCATAAGGAGTCTTTTCATGGAAGCCGTTGAAGGACTCGGCCGATTGCTGTGTGGGCAAGCGTGGAAGCAAAAGCAAGGCTGGCGGGTCAGCTTCGCAATCTGCGTGGTCAAGGATTCCGGGGAATCGCATTTCATTCTGGAGGGGCGGGGCGGGAGGCGAGACGACCACTTTCACGAAGAGCTTGGGCTCGCACCTGAGCCAAGATTGTAGTAATCTCAACGTCACCGGTTGCTGCGCTTCCAAGTAGATGTTGCTTGTAGGCCTCAAGTTCCTTTTGGATGTTATCGGGGGTGACTCCGACAGGGTTCACCTGGACGACAACCATGTCTGGGAGACGTTTGGTTAGTGATGGGGTTGATCTGAGCCACCTTATCGTTTGGAGAGGCGAGCACGAGCACGAGCCATTCTTGTCCAGCCCAGGCTCTCTCATGCATGCTGCCACGTTGAGAGAAGCTCGTCCAGCCCGTCCATTGTGGCAATACATACTCTCTCCGGTAGAGTGCGTTCTGACCAAGAGGGCTCGCCAGAACCCGGTGTGCTCCACGCGATCGTAAATCGGGAGCTGCGACTTGCGGATGTATGCTTGAGTCTCGCTGGCGATGTGCTTGGCGGGCAGCGAAATGTGCAGGCTCTCGGCGGGCTCCTGTGAGATGCAAGCCAGTGCCGAGAGAGCCCGTCGGGGAAGCGAGCATGGATGAGGAAAGATGACGTGGCGCGGCGAATGCAGAGAGGCAAGATACGACGGGGACAGTCAAGCGATGAGGCCCGATGGCACTGTGCGGCTGCATTTAGTCGATGACATCGTTACGCACCAGGACGGTAGTGCAGCCCTTCTTGAAGAGACCAGTCAGGAAACCAACGACGGCTTCGCCCTCCTGGTTTCTGCCCATGGAGAACTCGCACTTGGTTCTGTAGTCGCGCTCGACTGGCGACGGGATGATCGGCAGGATCGGGCAGAGGTTCTTGTGTGTCTGGATGCTGCATAACACGGTTTGCGTTGTGTCGGCCAGTCAGTCAGAAAAAGAAGCATCGAGTCGCCCCGCAGCGTGGCGAGTGGTGCTGGAATCGAGGACCTTTGAGCACTGCGCGTGGCGAGTGGTGCTGGAATCGGGGACCTTTGAGCACTGCATCCTGATGCGAAAGCGACGATGCGGCTCCGCGATACTCACGCCGACTTGACCCAGGCAATGCTGTTCTGGGCGCGCGGCGAGCTGTCCTTGGCATAGACATAGTCCTGCATCTTGCGCTTGAACTTGCCCAGGGCCCGACCCATCTCTTGAGCCTTCTCGTCCAGCTGGACCGGGTAGCTCTTTCGCCAAAGCGGTGTGACCTGGTCGGCCAGGACCTCTGCGGGAGTTCTGTCGTCTTGAATGTTGCTCTCTCTTGCGGGCCGCTATCAACAAACGATTTCCGCCCTCGCGAACGTTAGCTCAGGCATGCGATAGCAGCGAGGGGGCGGGGCGGGAGAGAGACGCCGTTCGCATGGATGTGGCGGGACTCGACCGTATCTGCTGCTGTGGAAGTGCATGCCGGGAATGAGAACCCACCCGGTCATCGCGCAAAACCGTCTCGGTAGCCCTGACGATGTTGCCCTTGATCTCCTGGCCGTCGATCAGCTTGATGGAGGCATCCCTGAGCGCAGTACTCTGTCGAGAGGATCAGGCAGGTACACGTTTGGGGTATGAGAATCCGGAGGACGGTGTGTGTCCGTTTGTATGCAGCTGCCTGGGTTGGGCCGAAGCTGTCCTGGCCTGCAGCGGACTGGGCATATCGCTGACACCAAAGCAACAGCGACAACTGCATTGGCACTGGCATCAGCCAGACGGCCGGTGTATATACCTCAAAGCTCACGAAGGCGTAGCTCCATCCGGGGGCCTTTTTGATTTTGTGGTGCTTGACCCTGGGATGGCAGAGGATAGATGGCGTGTTCAGTTGCATGACAGTGTCGTGCGCACTCGCTCTTGCATTCTCTGTCCCAGCGCTGCTCTCTGTGAAGAGAGGGGTGGCTCCTGGACCGATGCCATCGGCACTTGGAGGAGACCCAGGGGGCTGGCGGACGTGAGGCTCCCGTAATGCAAAACGGCGTCCGTCCGATTCGATTCGGGGGGCGGATTAAAGGGACTGATTCTGTCCGGGTACCCAAGCCGGTGCGACGGCACCAATGCTCTGGCTTACCCCCACTCGACCAGATACTTTGCGAGGGTTTCGGCGTTGGTGTGCTGTGGCAGCTCGGAGACCCGGAGACGAGGGTAGGGTTCTCTGCGATTGCCGTCGCCGTCGCGGTCGGTGTCGCCGGGCCTGGGCTGGTCGTCGGACTCGGCGTGGCCATCGTCGTGCTTGAGCTTCTTGGGCTCGTCCTCGTGCTGCTCGCTGCTGAGTCGTCGCTTGGCGGGGCCCGTGCTGGCTTCCAGAGACATGGCTGGTGGGGATCGGATCGGATCGGATCGGATGCGTTCGCTGCGATGGAGGTGGGCAGACAGACGGATGGACGGTGCTGCTGCCTTCTGCGTCTCGGCGATCAGGTTGTGTCTCGGGACTGGACTTTTTTTTCGGGGTGCTGTGTGTGTGTGTGGCCGGTCTCGCCGGGGTCCCGCAAGGGGCTCTCGGCGGCTCTCGGCGGCTCTCGCCCATAGCGCGCTCTCGCTCGGCTCTCGCTCAGAAAAAATGTGTTCCACAAACGCTTGTGCGACGGGCTGATCTGCAGCTCCATCGACCAGTCTCGATCATCTTGCTCCATCGACCCGTCTCCATCGGCTCGCTCCCATCGAGCTGTCTCTGCCTGTTTGTCTCCAGCAGCGTCTCCCCACATGGCCGATATCGAAGACATCGAAGAGCTCACCCTTCCATCCGACGACCCGACGTCGGCCGCAAACCGCAAATCCGTCCACCAGGTCGCCGTCAGGTCGTTCACCCGGCGCTCGGCCACAAACCACAGTTCCGCCCCAGCAGAGCCCCAGCCCGAGCCTATCGTCGGATCTGGTGCTGGCTCTCGAGACTCGTGCACCCCGTTTCTGCCGGGGACGGCCACGGTCTGGGTCAAAACCTGGGGTTGCGGCCACAACAACTCGGATGGCGAATACATGGCTGGCATGCTGGCTGCCCAAGGATACCGGATCGTGCTCGAAGACTCAAAGCGCGGCGAGGCCGACCTGTGGCTTCTGAACTCTTGCACCGTCAAGGGCCCGTCCGAGCAGACCTTTGTCAACGAAATCAACCGCGGGAAGGACAGCGGCAAGAAGGTTGTCGTCGCAGGCTGCGTGCCTCAGGGCAACCCGAGCGGCGCCGCTTGGGAGGGACTGAGCGTCATTGGAGTAAGTATTGCCGATGCCTGAGCCGGCAGCATCTTGGTCAGCGACACTGTTCTTCTATGATCGAACCCGCTCGCAGCCACAGGCTGTGCGGCAGTGGGTGCATCTTTCGGCCTGCGAATGCCTCTTTCCCTCGTCTACAACTGTGCTTGCATGGATCTCGGCCGACAGGTCCAGCAGATCGATCGGGTCGTTGAAGTCGTCGAAGAAACGCTCAAGGGCGGCAGCGTGCGGCTGCTCAAGGAGAAGAAGGACGAGACATCCAAGCGGAAAGCCGGCGGAGCGAAGCTGGACTTGCCCAAGGTTCGCAAGAACCCATACATCGAGATCATCCCGATCAACACGGGGTAGGCTATCCCGACCATGTCGAGCGGGCTGGACCAGTCAAGCGCCGCATGCACTCTGGATTGCTGACGCTGTCTCTCCGGGTTACTTCTGGCTCCCGACACCGTCTCCAGATGCCTGAACCAATGCACATACTGCAAAACCAAGCATGCCCGCGGCGACCTCGGATCCTATGCACCCGAGGAGATTGTCGAGCGAGTCAAGACCGTGCTGTCCGAGGGCGTCATGGAGATCTGGCTGACTTCGGAGGACACTGGTGCCTACGGCCGCGACATTGGCACCGACATTGTCGAGCTGCTCTGGGGCATCGTCGATGCGATGGAGGAACATCCGAACCAGACGGCAATGCTGCGCGTCGGCATGACCAACCCGCCGTACATCCTGGAGCATCTGCCCGAGGTCGCCAAGGTTCTCAGCCACCCGCGAGTTTACTCGTTCCTGCATGTTCCCGTTCAGTCGGGGTCTGACAAGGTCCTGGACGACATGAGACGGCTCTACACCGTCCACGACTTTCGACAGGTCTGCCATATTCTGCGGGAGCGAGTGCCCGACGTCACCATTGCCACAGACATTATCTGCGGGTTTCCGACAGAGTCCGAGCAGGATTGGCAGCAGACGATGGACTTGTTGCGCGAGTACAACTTTTCGGTTCTGCACATATCCCAGGTGAGTCACGGCCGGTGCCCCTCGGCAACGTTGTTCCTGGCTGCGAATCCATCCGAATCGCACTTGCAAATGAGGCCAGGGCTAACCAATTGCCCGTTCCTGTCGTGCCGGATCCGCCTGCGTGGGATCTGAATCGGATGCGCTTGGATCGGATGCGCTGGGATTGCTCCCAGTTCTACCCTCGTCCGGGTACCCCTGCAGCCCGCATGACACGCATCCGGACCGACATTGTCAAGGCTCGCAGCCGAGAGGCCACGGCATACTTCAACTCGTATCCCAACTACGGCGACAAGCTCGGCAGCATTCGCAAGGTTCTTGCGACGGAACTGAGTGCCGACGGCGTCCACTTTGTCAGTCACGACAAGTCCTATGCACAGATCCTGGTGCCCAACGATCCACGGCTGATGGGTCGGTCGTTCGAGGTGCGCATCACCCAGGTGGGCAAGTTCTACATGATCGGGCAAGTGTGCGAAGGCGAATACGAGCGGCTTGAGCAAGAAGATGCAGAGCTTCAGAAGCTGGACAGCTCGGGCCGAGTGGCGATTGTCAACAAGAAAAAGACACCCAAGTTGGTGCGGATGACTCGCAAGATGGTCCGGCTCGATCCCGGTCGAAGCGGCGAAGACTATGGCGACGAGCAAGCGGACGACAGCGCCATCGACGGAGCTGAGCTGAGTCTCGGATCCCAAAGCACAGAGGTCCCGACCCAGTCCGAGCCATTGCAAGACGTTGAGAGCCGGCGCTCGCTCTTGCGATCGTCGGGGTCGCTTGCGGTGCTGGCAACGCCGATGGGAGTCGGATACTGGTCTCTGGTGTCATTGGCCGGTCTCTGGGTCGTGTTTGGCCCATCCTCGGTGCAGCGACAAGTGCGATGGAGCGTGCGAACGGTGGGCATTCTCGCTTGCGCCTGGACAGGGTGGGAGATGCTGCTGGCGATGAAACGGCAAAAGCGATGAAGCGCCAAGAGCGGATCTGAATACAGTCATCCGAACCGAACCGAACCGAACCGAGCCGAGCCGAGCCGAGCCAAGCCGAGTCGATGATGCAGGCCACGCAGCCGGGGCGAGCAGTCCGTGATCGGCGAGATCGACCCCACACGTTCCCAGATTCGCTGGCGGCTTTGAGATCGGCGGGCTTGTTCCCAAGCGATCGGCAGAATCCCGGAGCCAGCTTCCGAACCAGTTTCTCTGACGCAAGAATGCATCACTTGGTGCACGACCGGTGCTCCTTCGGGGATGGTGGAAGCTTTTCGTCGACCGGCATCGGCCGTGGCTGTTCTGGCGGCTTGCCGCGAGCCATACACGAACCCCAAGCGCACGCGCCAGGGGGGCTGCTCGATCCATGGAAGAAGAACCACCTGCGGCGATTGGCAGCGCTTCCGATCGAATCGCAGACGAGCGGGGGTCGTGGGAGCATCAGCATGCGCGACTGCATGCGACGGCCTCGCAGCAGGACCACGGCCAGCGCGTGCGTCCAAGGGCCGTTCCAGAACAGGCCGGCGAAGGACGAGGAGGCGCTTGTCTTGGATCCACCTGCGGCTGGCTGTACATGGGCACAAGGCAAGTGCATGCGCCGAAGAAGAGAGGTTTCCCACGCAGCACGCCGGGTGGCTGGGAGTGCGTGCATTGGCTGGTGCTCTCGGCGGGTCCTCGGCGCGCTCTCGGCCACGTTGGCCACTGCGTTTCAGCCGCTCTCGGCCTCGCTGGCGAGAGCGCATTCGCACGCGGGCCGCTGGTGCTGACGCTGGTGCTGATGCTGCTGAAAATGCCGACGAGTGTGGGGCAGTTGGCAAGGAGCAACGAGCAACAGCAGCAACGAACAGCAATGAACAGCAATGAACAGCAGCAACGAGCAACAGCTCGGCGTGCGAGTACTCTGGCCACACTGCGATCGACACAGAGGCGCTGAAAGTAACTCGGATCCGACGCACCCACAACGATGCCTGCAATAGTACTCTCAACATCACACCCGAACATCACACCCGAACATCACACCTGAACATCACACCTGAACATCACACCTGAACATCACACCTGAACATCACACCTGAACATCACACCCGAACATCACACCTGAACATCACATCCCAATAGCACACCCGCAATAGCACCCGCAATAGCACACCCGCAGCCTCCCGATCAGTGCCCAGCAGCGTGCGTCGCGCTGTTTGCGCGGCTTGTGTCCGCGCACGTTGTGGCGGGCTGCTGCTCAAGGTGTCCTCTTGCTCTGCTCCTCTGTCCGACGGCCTTCCATTCGATCTGCGCTTTTTCTCTTGCCCTCCCCACTCGCAAAGCGGCTCCCTGGTTCCTGCGACATGCCCATCCCCCATAAAACCCCCGTCCGCCGCGGCATCGCCGGGTTCTTGTCCTTCTACTTCGACAGCAGCTCGCCCTCAGCCATGTCCCCGTCGTTGTTTGGCAGCCAGCAGCAGTTTCTCCCGCTCAAGTCGAGCGTCGACGACAAAGACGACCAGGTCGTATTCCTCGAGGCAGACGACGATCGCAGCGACAAGCCCGAGTTTGGCCATGAGCACTACTCCCAGCGTGGTCCGTGGCTCCGGGCGGCTCTCTTGGGCGCCAACGACGGCCTCATCTCGACAGCCTCCCTTATCATGGGTAATGCGAGCTCCTGCTATTCTTTGCTCTGGCTCGGCAAGCACAGCGCCGCACCCTCGTTGCTCATCAGACCCCGGTGCCTGTCTTGGGCTACAGGCCTTCCTTGACCTGCGGGGGTTGTCTTGAACTCTGGCATTCTGCTAACATCCGTGGCCCACTGCTTCCTCCCAAACTGCTTCTTCCAGGCGCTGCCGGAGCCGATAGCACACGCAACGTCATCTTGCTGACCGGCCTGGCTGGTCTCGTTGCCGGCGCCCTCTCGATGGCATGTGGCGAGTTTGTGTCGATTGCGGGTCAACGCGACGCTGAAGTAGCCGATATGCGACGAGAGAAGGCCGAATTCCTCAAGGGCGAAGAGTATGCCCAACGGGAGCTTGAGGAGCTTGCAGGTATGTGTCGTGTCCTGTCGTTTCCTGTCGTGTCCTGTCGTGTCGTGCTCGACTGGTCCGACTGCAGGATCCCAGCCGCATCTCTGTCGTTTTATGCTTCGTCCATCCGCTCATCTCTACTTGTCCATCGTTTCCTCGGCACGCCCATCGCCTTCCGTCGCCTTCCGTGTCCATCCGACCAACAGGAATCTACGAAGCACGAGGCTTGTCCTCGCGGCTGGCCATGGAGGTCGCCAAGGAGCTCCACGAGAAGAACGACCTCGATGGAATCGTCAAAATCCACATGCGAGACGAGCTCGCCATCGACACCGACGATCTGTCCAACCCCTGGCTGGCGGCGATTGTCTCGGCGCTTTCCTTCTCGATGGGTGCTCTGCTACCGCTCCTTGGTACGATGTCCCAGCCATCCATCGCCGTGATGGCTCCCTCAATCGGCAGAGGCACCATTCTTGTCTGGCAGGCTCGGCGACACCACACTCACTCCGTTTCCGTATCCGATCTCGCAGGCGCCTTGATTGCACAAGACCCCAAGACCCGAATCGTCTATGTCGTCGCCATTGCCACCATCAGCCTCGGCGCGTTCGGCATGATTGGTGCCAAGGTTGGCGGTGCCCCGCAGCTTCCCGCTGCCATCCGAGTTATGATCGGTGGTTTGGTGAGTGTCCTCTTTTCGCCCGCCATGCTCTGCTCCTGGCTCGTTTCGCCGCACGGTACAATGGGGGATTGCCCCGACCAAATTTGCAGCCATGAACTGACTCGGTCGCTCGTCGCTCCATGCAGATTGCAATGATCGGCACCTATGGTATCGGTGTGGTCTTCACCACCGTCAACGGCAACGATGTCGCAGCTTCATAACGACGACCCGTCCGACGGCTCGACGCCACATAGCCCCTAATCAGCCTGCCCTGTAGCCATCCCTCTCCTCCCCATCCATTCTCCCACCACTGTGCCTTCTCCCTTGCCCTTCGCCTCTGGCCACACATACGATCCGCTTGCCCGAGGCTCGAGCTCTGTCGCCGCCCCGCCCGCTCGATGATTCCCCCACCCCCACTCGCCCCATAGATGGCATCAACCACCAAGTGTGTGCCGCCAGATCGTCGCTTGCTTGTCTTGCCTGCATTACCAGTCTGTCTCTCCTGCTTTGGCGTCCAAACAAGTCTGCCCTCAAGCCTCGTGTCTGTTGTCTTTGTCTGCCATGTTGCGGATTTGCGCTTCCTGGCCCCCCCCATGTGCCCATAGTTCAAATTTTTGATTTTGATACAGCATTTTGCAATATAGCCCCATTTACGAAAGCCAAAACCCATGCTGCTCGAATGAATCGCACGGTACCAGCCCCACCCAGCAGCCACAATCCAAGTGAATATGGAGCACTGCGTAGTCGATCCAGAGAGAAACGAGACAGTCACTTTCTGGCATCAGAGGGTAGTGCCTTTCGCTTGCGGTGAACCATCTGGGCGAGAAAGCGTCCTTGATTCAGATCCAGAAACACATCACTGGATGGTCATACCCAGCACACGATGTGTTGAGTGATACCATTCACCAACGACCAAAATCCGGGGTGTCCCGTTTGTATTGGATTGGCTATAAATGGTGAGCGGAAACATCGAATTCCCCCATCCCTTGCTGCTCAAGCCGAGCCAGAGTTGCATCTGTCGTCGAGTCGCATCATGGAGCCTGTGGTCTATCGCGGCTTTGGCCCAGCAACAGTTGTATATTTTCAACCACCTGGCTCAGTTTCCAAAATCGCAAGATGAGAAAGAAAAGGGAGTGAAGGAACGGAGGAGCTGAAAGGGCGTGGGGCTGTGAACACGCAAGAGGAAGGAAGGCGTCTCAAGGTACCTCTTGAGAACCCAGCACGGGTCTGAGGGTCACCGGCAGACATCATAGCAATGTGCACATTCACGGGTTTGGAGAGTTTTAGAAATGATAGTGACAATGATAATGATAATGACGATGGTCGTCGCCGCGGTTGTGGACCATGATTGTGAACTACGACTCTTGGCAACAACAGCACTGGCCGCCCGTCCGATCGTGCTGGGCGAGTTACACGGAGTATTTGGGAGGGTAGCTTGCTGGGGGCTGGGTGCGCTCAAAGCTGCTGGGGGCAGGCTCAATCACACGCAGCTTGTCCATAGGAGCGAAGCCAATGGCCAGCGTTGCGTTGTTTTGCGACTGAACCCATATAGCCCCCGCGACAATGATGCAGGCGATGGAGGCGCAAACGGAAACAAAGGGTTAGAGTGAGTATACCACAAGCGAATCGTCGCTTCGATTGGATGGCACCAGCAGCAAGGAATGCGCACGCTCACCATGGCCCATCCGTTTGGGAAAACCTGCGAGACTGCGATCGTCTGGCCAGCCAAGAACGACAGCTCGGCTTGGTCACGGTCGCCGTTGTGGTCTTGGATGGCGACGTAATGAGCGACGGGCCCGGAAGCCTGGGACATGGAGACACCGATGATCTGGCCGGCACGCGAAGACATGATGCTGTTGCGATAGCTACTATCCTTGCCGCTGCTGTGAGTGTTGCTGCTGCTGTTGGTAAAGGCGGAGCGCATCTCGGCGCTGTGGGATGGGACAGCAGTCGTGGGAACATATGGTGGAATCGCTGAATAGACACCGATCTCGCC
The DNA here is from genome assembly GCF_025602895.1 of Polychytrium aggregatum. Classification (NCBI taxonomy): domain Eukaryota; kingdom Fungi; phylum Chytridiomycota; class Chytridiomycetes; order Polychytriales; genus Polychytrium; species Polychytrium aggregatum. The sequence continues at coordinate 51,305 of NW_026516327.1, read as the reverse complement.
AGTGGGAGGCGTGAACGATGCTGCGTTAGGACTACCGCTGGGAACATACGACGGCAACGTGGCGGTCGTTTGCATGCCCGGGTGGACATAGTACGAAGTGTTGTCCGGAAAGGCTGTATACGGTGTCGCCATGGGCATGGGCATGGGCATGGGCATGGGCATGGGCATGGATCTCGGATCGACAAACGGTGCTGGCATCAGCTCAGGCGAGACCGCGGACACGGGCTTGTACAGAGGCGCCGATGGGCTCATCGGGGGAACGAACGAGTTTGGAGTCCGCTGGACAGGCACGTAGGTAGTCGTGGTGGCCGAGGACGGGTTCGTGTTGGATGTCGAAGAGGGCTGTTCGCCTGGAGCAAGACTGCGATCGAGATCGGCGGGAGTAGCGACGGGCTTGTTCTTGTATCTGCGGTATGTGAGAAAGCCGACGACACAGAGACAGAGAGCCACTGGCAGACGAACAGAGCAATCGTGAGTGCACGGCACCGAAAACGGCTCGCAAAGAATGCGGCGCAACGGGGTTCGGAGGATGTGACATGGAACAACAACATGTTGAGCCCGATGTGCGAGAAACAAAGGCCAGGCAGAAAGCTGACTTACCAGCGCCAACGACTGCCCCGATGATGACGGTGTTGCTGGAGGAGCTGCTTGTGCTGACAGGGCCCGCTGGGGGCGAAGCAGATGGGTCCATTGGCGCTACAGTTGCGGAGGGCTTGCGGGTGACCACCTGGTTCGAGGCAAACGGGGCACTGCCGTTCGGGAAGACGGTTGGGATGGCGGTCTTGTTGGCAAGGAAATAGAGCTGGTAGGAGGTCGAGCCTGTATCGGAGAAGCAGTCGGTTGGGCTCTTGGCCAAGGCATTGGGCAGAATGCTGGCATCGAGCTGGCACTGGTTGCAGTTGGCATCGAGACAGCCAAAGGGCTGGATGAACTTGCTGTTGCCGTTCTGGAGCAGGATCGAGTACGCATAGAAGCCGGAGTTGATCATGGTGCAGGCGGTGTAGACGGGACTGCGACACACCGAGCTGACGGTGGTGCAGGTGGCGTCGAGGTAGTTGGGCTGGTACATGAAGCTATCGGTGTTGAAGGACGGATCCATGGACCTGTAACAGAGGACAGGGACATGGTGCGGCGGGTGAGCACGGATGCAGGGCGATGGAGCGGATCGGACATGGCTGGAAATGCAAGCGAGCGAGTGATCCTGCCGGACGATTCCAGTGCTCCAGGATGGCTGGATGCTCCGACACCTTCGGCGAGTTGCATACGATCACACGCCGAGCGAGGAGAGGACGTACCCTGAGCTCTGGAAGCTGAAGCCAGCAGGAGCCAAGGTCAACTGGTCGCTGGAACATCTGGATGCCGTGGGCGACAGCGTGAACGACGAGGTCTGGCAGGACTTGCTGCAGCCCGGGTCCGAGCAGGCCCTGTCGGTCACGGTGGTCTGCGAGGGATCGAGCGAGTAGGAATGGTACGTGGTGTCGCCGTCGATCGAGCCGCATCGCTGCAGAGGCTGGATAAGGTCGCCGAGCTGGGCAACGAGGGTCGAGGGCGCAATGGCGCTGCTCAGACACTGGGGCAGCGTCGAGTTGAGCTTGGAGCTGTAGATGACGAACCAGCTTGACATGGCGAAGGATCACCGAGATGCTGCAGCGTGCCGGTGCGGCGTGGAGGGTGCGAATCTGCGAGCGAGCGAGCAGAGACAGAGACAGATGCACTCTGGACCGAGCTCGATGGGCCAGACGTCGAGGCGACCAAAGTCGACCGGTCGAGGAAAGTAAGGGAGAGAGGAAGAGGGCGAGCGGACCCGAGCCTGCCCGGCTGAAATCGCTGCGTTTCGACGGCTCGGGAACAATGTCCATCCTGCACAGCCTGGACATTTGACGAGCACGATGTGTGGGGGCGACACTCGAGAACAGCGTGATGATGAGTGGGCCGCCGTCCGGTGTTGGGCAACAGTCCGATGCAGGGCAAGCCAGAGTTGCGATTGTGCATGCGGCGGTGGCCATTTGATGTGCGATGGTTGTGTTGGTTGTGCTGGTTGTGTTGGTTGTGCTGGTTGTGTTGGTTGTGCTGGTTGTGTTGGTTGTGCTGGTTGTGTTGGTTGTGCTGGTTGTGTTGGTTGTGCTGGTTGTGTTGGTTGTGCTGGTTGTGTTGGTTGTGCTGGTTGTGTTGGCGAAACAACGGTGCTTTTTGCCTCGGATGCAGAACAACACCAGCAGACTCGGATCCTAAACAACACCGGTATTTTTGACTCTGAAACAACGCCAGCAAGTTTGGATTCAAAACAACACTGGCGAGTTTGGATGTGCGCTGCCCTGCCTCGCCCTGCCCTGCTCTGCCGCACCAACAAACCCGTCGCCATGCGCCGCACGCCGCTCTGGAGGAACAGGTGTGCGGCAGAGCGGCCGCTGCGGACGCCCAGGGGAAAGCAAGCGGACTGCCACACCCAGGCTTTACGGGGGTGTGGCGGATGCATTCGATCCCCCGGACAGCCCCACAGTTTCTCGGTATCAAGATACTCGACCATCTCAGGTCGCTCGGCTCGCAGACACACTGAACACACCGTTTCGGCACGGTAGCAATGGGTCGGAGTCTGTTCAAAACCCGGACATCAATGACAACTTACAGCGTTTCCAAAATGAAATGGGACACCCCCGTTTTGAGCTTTGACTGTGTTGTTTTCTGGATCCTGAATACACACCCACTCATCGCATTCATGGCCAAGCAAGTGTGTCCAAGGGAGACCGAAGTGGTGATTGCCTTTGGGAATGCCTCCTGGAAGCAAGGGAAGAGATATGCTTCCAGTCCCAGGAGACTCTGGTTCGCTCGGTATTTCGAGCAATTCATCCACCACCAGAGACGACCACCAGACCGATCCGTCTCCAAGATCCATGTGTGCTCGGTGAACGAGTTCAACACATCCCAGGTGTGCTCGCATTGTCGGGAAGCCAAGCGACTCGAGAAGGTCGAGCATCTTGATATCGAGAAACCATGAAGCTGTGCAGAGGGTCGAATGCATCCACCACACTCCCACATCGAGACATCAATGCCTCAAGGAACATGATCTCGGTATGCCAGTCGATCATCGCCACAGGAGATCGGCCATGTGTATTCAAGGCTGTGCTTCCCAAACCAACCAAAACCACTCGATTACCAACGAAGACAGGAGTGCAGTGCCATGGCTTGCTCACTGGGGCCTACAGTCAGTCAGCGGGCTTCAGACATCTGAAACCAGGAAGTGATTGTCCCGTTTCTTTCTGGACCGACTGCACAACAGAGTGTCCCCGCCCATCCTTCAAAGTCGATGCTCCTTCCTCGGCAGCGCTGCTGTCTATCCATGCGTCCCAGACACAATCGCCAAGAGGGAGCGAGGGAAGGAAGGCGATGCTATGGATGCCATCCCCTGGCGCTCGCTCGACGCTTGCGGACAGCTACAGAACTGCTCGATGAAGCCTATGGGTAGACTCGAGGCTTATCTCAGTGCTTTGATATCGCCGCTGGACCAACGTCGCCGTGCTGCGACTCGCTGCCAAGCAGACTCGGGACCCAGGCTGCGAGCGCTCTTCCTTGCTTTCCGCCGACGAGCATGGCATCGCTTTGAGCATCGAGCATGCGCAACACCAGCCCGCCGCCTCTCTCGTTAATCGGCCGTGCGGATCATAGATCCTCCTGGGCTGGTGCTGTTGTCCTCCGGCGGTGGGGCTGGATATTCGGTTCCCCCTGGCCTTTGACGGCGCGTGCTTTCCACCCCGGCGAATCCAAATCGTCCATTCCATCAGCCCTGCCTCGCACGAGTTCTCCTTCCTATCTTCGCTGCGTGCTATCCCGGTCGTCATGACCCACCTCACCGGCATGATCCTGGCGGGTTCCGTCGATAGAATTTTCCATATAAATCGCTCTCGCTCCCGCCTCCCCTTCCCGCTTCTTCACCACCTCACTCCAGCTTCCCGCACACTCTCCGGAAATGTCTGCCGTCGAAGCCGTCAAGCAAAAGCGTGCCAAGGCCTACGCCCATCTCGATGAGGCCAAGCTCGGCTGGTTCCACTTGAGAGCCGTCCTCGTCTCTGGTGCCGGTTTCTTCACCGACCAGTATGACAACTTCATCATCAGCTTGGCCCTGCCCATGGTCTACCAGGTCTACTACCCCACCGACAGTACCATGACCAAGTCCAGCTTCACTTCGCAGTTCCCCAACTACGATGCCTGGATGAAGGCTGCCACCTCCTGGGGCAACTTTGTCGGCCAGATTGGCTTCGGTTACCTCGGTGACAAGCTCGGCCGCAAGAACATGTACGGTATCGAGCTGATCGTCATCATCGTCTCGACCATCGGTTCCGCCTTCTCTGCCAGCGCTATTCGCGGTGCCAACATCCTCCAGGTCCTTGCCGTCTGGCGTTTCTTCCTCGGTATCGGTATCGGTGGTGATTATCCTCTCTCTGCCATCATCACCTCCGAGTTCGCCAACGTCAAGTGGCGTGGTATGCTCATGGCCGCCGTCTTCTCCATGCAAGGTGTTGGTATCCTCGTCGGTGCCCTCGTCACCCTCGCCACCCTCGCCGCCCTCCAGTCCTACATTGTTGCCGACCCCGCCTACCTCGACCTTGTCTGGCGTATCATGATCGGTTTCGGTGTCATCCCCGCTATCTCTGCCGTGTACTTCCGTCTCACCATCCCCGAGACTCCCCGCTACACCGTTGATGTCATTGGTGCTGTCGACCAGGCCGCCGCCGATGTCGAGAAGGTCCTCGCCCTCAACTCCACCGCCGATGTCTCCTCCAACTGGAAGGGTGAGGAGGTCGCCGAGACCCGCGCCAACGTCAAGAAGGGTGGCTTCTGGGCCCACTTTGGCCAGTGGAAGCACGGCAAGGTCCTCCTCGGTACCTCCGTTGCCTGGTTCTGTCTCGATGTCGCCTGGTACGGCCTCTCGCTCAACGCCAGCACGATCCTGACGCTGATCAACTGGAACGGCTCCAACTCGCTCCCTCCGTACGACAACTACTGGAAAAAAACCATCGGACAGATCATCATTGTTTGCATGGGCACTCTCCCCGGTTTCATTGTCGCCATTGCCCTGATTGACAAGATCGGTCGCAAGCCCATCCAGCTCGTCGGTTTCATTGTTATTGCCATCTGCCTGATCATCATCGGTGCGGCCTGGGACACCATCAAGAACAACACCGTCTTCTTCGCCATCGTCTACACCATTGCCCAGTTCTTCTTCCAGTTTGGCCCCAACACCACCACCTTCATTGTTCCCGGTGAGGTCTTCCCCACTCGCTTCCGTTCCACTGCCCACGGCATCTCTGCCGGCCTCGGCAAGCTCGGTGCCATCGTCGGCACCCAGACCCTCACTACCCTCTGGGCCAGCAGCCCCACCGTCATCATTTTCATCTTTGCTGGCGTGATGATTGTCGGTGCTGCCGCCACCTTCCTCATTCCCGAGACCAAGGGCAAGACTCTCGAGGAGCTCTCTGGCGAAGACAATGTCTTTCACTCCGAGGCTTGAATGAAACCCCCTCCCTCTTGCGACACATCTTGCATCAATCGCTCATAGCCAGAACGCCCGCTTTGCCTTTCTTTTCTTTTGAAAACTCTTTGCTATTACTCCCTTGATTGTCCAAATTACTGCCGGCTATGATTCAAATGTAACCAGAACATATCTCATGTATTCGAACACGCTTGGTCGACAACGACGCGAGCTGCCGAACGTGGTGGCCGGTTCGCCCTGGCGATCTCGGCATGCTTCGACATGCGTCGAGCACGATGCGCGGTGCTTGGGCTTGACTTGGGCTTGACATGGGCTTGACTTGGGCTTGATGGTTTGTGGAACGGATGGGATTGTTTGTGGAACGGATGGCAGGATTCTGCCTCCCCTTGCGCCAATCACCGTGAGAGCCAAGGAAACGCGTCGCCCTGGCGATCGCTAGACTTGGTGGCACGGTGTTGTCATCGCGGCTCAGTCGCCAGGGCTGGTGCGGACACGAGGCCACAGCCAGGATGCGTCCATCCACGAGCAACGGATATAGCGGGCTGGTGCCGATCGCGCCGGTGGATGATGCACTCCGTGGACCATTCCACTGGGCCGGCGCCACCGCCCGTCCAACAAGCCGGTCTAGAAACAGCATACCACAACCGTCCAATATCGTGGAAAATGCTGTTTGCATGTGTGTCGTCGGAGCAGATGCATGACCAGCCCGGGGGCTGCTGCGATTGTGATTACGTGCGATCGTCTTCAAGATATGCTCCGAGTGGCAAGGTGCGGATGAACAGAAAGGTACCCACTCAAAACACGCCAGCACAGCAGAGAGCATTCAAGCACAGCAACACTGAGATCGCTGCTTGGAGAGCGCCGATGGCTACGGAGAAAGAACCTGGAGCCTGTCACTCGCAGAACTGTGTCCGTTCTCCGCGGCTTTGCGGTACCACGACAGAGCAGTCGCCATATCCTTCTCAATGCCGTTTCCATACTCGTAGTTGAGAGCGAGGTTCCACTGGGCGTACACATTCCCTTGCTCAGCCGATTTTTGATACCACTCGATTGCCTTGGGGAGGTCGGAGGCGACCCCGCATCCGTTGAAGAAACAGGCGCCGAGGTTGTTTTGGCCGGACGAATGCCCTTGCTCGGCCGACTTGCGGTACCACTCTATGGCGACGGATGGATCCTGCCCGACCCCGCATCCAGCCTGGTAGCACCAGCCGAGGTTGTTTTGGCCAAACTTGTTGCCCTGCTCGGCCGATTTGCGGTACCACTTTGCTGCACAGGAGTCGTCTTTGGAAACGTGGCTTCCGACCTCATGCATCCGCCCGATCATGTTCTGGGCGTACGAGTTGCCGCCTTCGGCCGCCGCCAGGTACCACTTGTACTTGGCGGGCACATCGATTGGTCGCCCCCATCCTCGGTCGAGGCACTTTCCGAGCCAGTACTGGCTGGTATCATGTCCTTGACCTGCGAGCTCCTCGAACAGATCCGCAGCTCTCTGTTGGTCTTGCGCAGAGCCGAATCCGTGGACATAACACACACCAACGAGATGCTTGCAGAGCCACTGATGCTCCAGGCCCAACTGGCACAGATGGAAGAAATGAGCAGCAGTGGCCGAGTCGGATGAAATCAGTGTGTCAGAGGACATCAATTCATCTTCTCCGAGCCCAAATTCGCTGGTCTTGCTCTGCCGGATCAGCATGATTCCCTTGCCGATGTCGGGAGCTGTTCCTCGGCCAAGGTAGAGGAGCCACCCGAGCATATGGGTGGCAATCGGCTTCGAAATAGGGTCGGTACTCCTTGTGCTAACCTCTCGCCAGTATTCGAGTGCGTCGAGGTCGCTTTGCTGCACACCGAGGCCGAGAAAGTACATCCATCCGAGGTAGAAATAGGCATCAAGAGACTCGTGGTCCGCGGCGGTCTGGAGGAACGTTGCGGCTTCGGCCCAACCGGTGCTGGTGGTGTCCTTGCTGCTCGTTATGGTCTTGGCCACCAGTAAACAGGCGTCTGGGTCGCCTTTCCGAGCGCGCTGCAGCATGAGGCGCGAGACACCAGGATAGGACTCTGATTCCCTCTGTCGAGGCGTTGGAGTGCGGGCATCTTGCGAACTCGCCGACGGGTGAGAGTCGGCTCCTTGCGTCGATCGAGGTTTCGGTTCAGGGGGCGAGTGCAGCGCCTTGAATGGCTCTAGCCAGCCAAGGATCTCGACAAAGGTGGGGCGCTGATCGGGCACTTGATGCCAGCATCGCTCCACCATGGTCCATATGTCGTCGGGGATGTTGTCGATGCGCTTCGGGCGATTTCCTTTACAAACCTGCGTCTCGATAACTCGATCACGCATCGGCTGCCCATCGGTGGTGACCCAGACGGGCTTTGCATCGTTCAGTACCTCGTACATGGTGATAGCAAAGGCATACACATCGGTTTTCATGCTATTGCCACTGGGATTCTCTTCGTGTAGCATCTCAGGTGCTAAATAGCCCTGGGTGCCGCCGATGAGCAGGCTAGACCTGTTCCGCTCCAACGAGGCCGACGTGTGCTTAGTGCGAGAGAGACCGAAATCGGATACCACAGCACGGAGAGACTGGTCCAGAAGAACGTTTGCTGCCTTGAGGTCGCCGTGGATGATTCGTCTGGCGTGGAGATAGGATATGCCAGAGGCCACTTGATACAACAGCGCCAGTTTGCCGCCGAGCGAGCAGGGTTTGTCGGGGTCGGAGACAAAATCGCGGAGAGTGCCGTTGGGCATGAACGGCGAGATCATAAACGGCGAAATTTGGTTGCCGCTTTCGTCCTTGTCGCAGGCACCAAGCAGGGGGAGAATATGGGGATGGCTGAGCTTGTGCCAGATGTTGATTTCATGATGGTACTCGACAAGCTCTCTCTTGTTGTATGTGCCCATAAGCTGCTTGATGGCGACTTTGGAGCCGTAGTACGATCCAGTGTACACCTCACCAAACCCACCACGGCCGATGGGGTTGGCTGAGCGATCGGTGATGTCCTTTGGCGAGACGTACCACGACGGCCTGTTGGCAGCGGGGTCGTCGCCGACCGTTGCTGTGGGAGCGGTGGGCATTGGACGGGCTTGGGGAAGGCAAGAGACGGCGGAACTGGATCAGATGGGTCGAAACGGAGGGAGGGCAGAGCAGGGGCGAGTCGAGTGGGAGAGAGCAGAGCAGGCTGAGGGTCTGGAACAAAAACGGCGATGGAGTGCCCCGAATTGGAAATGGCTGCGCCACATACTGATTTGGCGGCGCCTTGTCCTCTTGTGCCTCCCGATCATGAAACGAGTGCGGGCGGCTGAGATCCCGCAGTGAAGCAGGGAGCGGTGTGCCTCAGAGAGTGGCGGCCGTTCTTGGATTCTGGATGCCCACAGTGCTCGTTCGGGGGAGGGATCTCCTCTTGTATTAAGGATCCATAAAACCTCTGCCCATAGCCACAGCCCAGCAGAAAAACTGCAGCACCTGGCGACCATGGCGGCTCATGGGCCGCGGAACAAACACAAAAAGTCGATGATGCAGCTTGGTCGTGCTTGCGCATTGTCGGGGTTCATCAGCCGCGCGATTGAGCCAGCTCGAGACGAGAGCGGTGACAGGGATGCTGACTGAATGCTCGGAGAGCGCGCAGAGCTACTCCTTGCAGGGGACCCGACACCAGCTGAACGCGGTGTCGGCGATGGAGGAAGCGCCATCCCATACTTGTCCACGGGGACGACATCAGCGGCCCTTGCATCCTTGGGGGCGAGCGGCACATTGGAGTTGCTGGGCAGCAGGGCTGCGGACGGACCAGCTGACTGCGCGCTGATTTCCTGCTCGGTGGGCATCATGCTCTGCAGAGCAATCTTGTCCTGATTAATGATGCATTCCTTCCAAACGTCGACTTCCACCCAGAAAATAGCCCACCGGAGGCCGCGCCACGCGGCTCCCTTGAGAATCTTCCCCAGTCTCGATATCGGAAAGCGGCCGCCGATGCCAATGTCGACGACCTTCAAGTTGGGGCACTTGCCCATAATGATCTCAAACTCGGGAAACTCCAGTAGCGGCGTCGGTCGTAGCGACAATATCGAGAGGGAGTCCATCGGGACACAGCGCGAAAAAAATGCATAAATGTCGAGGGGCAGGATTGCGCCGACGGTGAGGATTTGAAGATTCGCGACTGTTGCCCGATTAAGCGAGTTCAAAAGCTTGCCCGAAACATGCTCGTCGTTTTGCTGCTCCACGAAAACGAGTTGGATTGGAACGGGACCAGTGCCATATGCCACGCCGAACACGGCGTGAGAGTCAAGCCAGTATTGCAAGCGGCGAGTGAATAGACGGTAGATGCAAGTTGATAGGACGGTTCGTGGATTAGTCCGACAGAGTTCATATGTTAGGCATCATGGCCCGGCTCGGCCGCGGGCAAGCAGCTCTGCCGAAGGACGGCCGCTGCGCTCTATCAAACGACAGCTGGACATGTTCGGGCTATCCAGGAAGCTGTCTGCTGCTCGTGACTCACCTCCAAAAGTAGAGTCGTTGGCATCAACCATGGCTCATCCAACCACACCTGGAGTTGCTGCTTGGCTGCACGAATCGTCGGCTTGCTGAGTGGGCGGATTCGGCGAGCCCCGAGTATACACCGATCCATCACAGGTCCCAAAAAGAGCTCCGTCAGTCCAGTAAACTTCTCCAGATCGCCGGAGATGAACATCAAGTTGGTGAGCGTCAGGCTTTGGATGCGGCTGGCGACCTGCGGTTCGGCGGCAAACTCATCCAGCTGGACCATCATATTTTCGAGCCACAGGGTTGTCGGGCTCAGTAGAGCGATCGTCTCGACCAGATGACTTTTTCCGATGAGAGCACTGGGTTCTTCGTCAAGCTCGTGGCATCCTCGAAGGCTGAAGGTGTGGATCGCAGGACAAGAGGCCTTCAAGGCTGTAAAGAACTGCGATGGAATCGCCATGGGCTCGTTTGTCGATATTGAAAGCGAGAAGGTCGTGAGCTGTCGGAATGGGTTCCTAGAGAAGGCCAGGAAGACGCAGACGAAATCAATCAGCAGCCAACTCAAAGCCATGGATCTCGACATTATGCCCGACGGCCCAGGGAGGTACGGGCGCAAGGGCCGAGCCAAGCGGGGGTGCGAACAGGGAGATCGAGACAGGTGCAACGAGGAAATTGAAGCAACAGCAGTGTCATGTAATCTCGGCCTAAGCTCTTGGTCATCTCCAGGAAAACGCAGCGAGCCACCATGATCATCAGCAGCGCATGCATGTCCTCGGTCCATACTTTTCTGATCCTCGGTTGGCTTCCAGAAACGACGTGAGGGCCCCAAGTATGCTCCGGGCAAGGCCAGTGCAATCTACCATGAAGTTGTCGGAGGAGGTCGTGGTTGCCCCCCATTCGCCCTTGCGGATGCAAATGTCGAGCCTTTCCAAGAGCGGAACCGACTCGAGCGAGTGGATCAGGTTCAGGAGATTCACAAAGGCCGTCTCCGAGATACCCGGCACAAGGACCATCAGCGATCGCAGGTTCTCTAGTCGGGTTCGGTCGGATGAATAGAGGGCCAGGGGCTTTTCGAACCCATACTCCATTCTTGCCAAGCGTACGAGCCGATAGGGACTCAGATATCCAGCCAGGTTGAGCGACGATGCAAAGAACAGCCGCAGAGCAGTCTTTCTCCATCGCCGACATACGGCGGACAGGACGAGCTCGCACGGGAGAGAGGCGTGGGGGCTCCAGGCAACCCGATTTGCCCGCTGGCTGGGCGGTAGCTTCGGCAGACGGTCGGCATAGTTCAGCCTGTCGATGATGTCGGGCTGTAGCAGCTTGAAGATCTTCAGGAGGACGTCGTCGGGGAGGTCGTGGATGTCCCGTGGCCGCTCGTGATAGACAGGGCCGTCGTCCGTAAAGTAATAGCCGCCGGGCGGACGTTCAGGCGAAAGCGGGGCCTCCATCGCTTGGATGGCGGGTGATGCGCAGATGGAGGAGGAGACGGGTTGCTGGGCAGGTTGAGCGATCGGGCAGCCAAGAGCACCCTTGATGGCGCGGCGGAGCAGCCGAGCGATCCATGCGACCCCAGACCATCCCACAGCCATTCTTGGTCTGGAGAGAACGGCGCCATCGCCATTCGACAAAGGATGAGGGAGGATGCAGCCAATATCTCTGCCCACTCTTGCCTATCGATTTCGACTCACTCGCCCCCAGTGCCCAGCCGGGGTGCACTAATCCCGAAACCCGCTCTCAGGTCGATCGCCAGCAGCAGGCGCCGCTTCCTCCCTCGAAGCCTTCCTCTAATCTGTCGCCTGTCCGATGCATCTAACACCACCAGCAGTTCTGAGTCTGGTGGCGCTCTAATGGTATCGGTTCTCCTTGGACTCGTAGCGGCTTGTGTGAACAGCTTGCCGATAAGCGTCGCCCGAGTGGCCGAGTCGACTCGACAGGAGCAGCCGAGGAGTCGGCCGACCCAGGCGCTGGCATTGCGGCAAACTGGCAACCAAGCCTGCTCGGCCAGAGAGAGTCGATGTCCTCCCAGAATTTAACCCCAGTGCAAAACAATATTGCGCAGGGCAATACACAGCCGGGAGACAGCTTGTCGGAATGTAGACACACTTGCCAACGTCGCTTTGGGTCAGGGCTGATCACTACAACAACGCTCACAGAGACCGTGTGGGCCGGGTCAAGATCCAGACCATGATCCAGACCAGGATCCAGAACTGGATCCAGAACTGGGTCACTGAAGCTGCTGATCGACAACAAATGGCTTGGCCGGCTGCCCAGGTGCCTGGCAAGCGTAGCGGATTGCTTTATTGCGTCTTGGGCTTGCTGTCGGTCGTTGCCTCGGCATCGGTATGCCCTGGCGTTTGGAGCGAAATCTGGTGCCAGACGAGATTCAAGGTCGGGTGTGCTTGGAATAGGTCCGGGTCAACTCGAAACTTCTCCCGGGTCGATTGCGAGGCCAAAACACCCAACGGAACCAGCTTGGTGCGGTGGTGCCGCAGATCCGAGACTCGAACGAGGTATTCCTTCTTGCCAAACAGATGCTGCGACTTTTCAAAGGCCAAGACCATATCGGCGACCGGGGCCGATCCGATTGACAGCTGTTCGGGTGACGAAGGAGGCGGAACCACCAGGTGTTTGGGGGAAACGGCGTACTGGAAGATGTGCCGGACATAGTTCCGGGTCACAGCCCAGATGGCCAGAGGTGGGAGCGTCATGGCGATGCCAACTGCTCGAGCCGCATGCCGAGCGAGATATTAGCGAATCTGCAACAAGGCTGCGATGTCCACCCGCAGTTGGAGGCGAGACGGAGCAGAGGGCAAACTCAGCTCTGCACGGCCGTACGTTTTGCAAGCGTCCATGGGCTATCAAGGATGCCGTCAAACTTGTAAAGCGCAATGACCGGCGAGGAGAGAGTGATGGCCAGCGTCGGCCACACCAGCGACTTGATCATCGAGAGCTGCGGCCCTGTGTAGATCACCTCGCGATGACGGTATCTGGCCATTTCGGCGACGCCTGGGGATGCTGGGCTCGAGCCCTGGACGATCGTTGGAGGCCTTGCTCCGCCTGGCCGCGTTGACAACAGCCTGCTGATCGAAATGGCCGGGCGGACGAAGCGGAGCATCGCCCGTGGTTGTGTCCTTTGAAGAACGGCGAGCAGATTTGGGCGCATCTGGGTTGATCTGGGCTGATCTGGGTTGATCTGGGTTGATCTGGGTTGATCCGGCGGCAGCGAACCGACAACCAGATCAACGCGGGCCGTCGACAGTCACGTCGGCATCACGATGAAGGCACGTGATATTGCTCTCTGGCCAGATCGGCTGTTGTTCGGGTTTGTGTCGGGCACTCAACATCGACTGCGACCGACTGCAACTGCCTCGGCCAGCCAAACCAGCCATCTGGAACGTTTGAACGGATTGGTAGTGATAAATCCACCAGTGCCGTCGCTGGAAACCAAGGTATACTCATCCCACTCACCGCTGCCAAGTGACTCGGCCACAGCCGCGCCGCATTCGACCGGAATGGTCTGGCTGCGTCTACCCAACGATCTCTCACTCTGCTCTTGATCATTGCAGACCCGCCTGCCCAATAAATGCATGGTGGTGCATCCAACTGCCTTTGGTTACGACTTGCAGCCCATACTCGGCCAATCTGGCGCTTTCGGCCCAGCCTTCGACGTTTCCATAACCATCTGTCCGCCAGCTCAACACCAAGCCCAGCCATGTCGCCCGACACTCCCCCATTGACGCAGATCGGCTGCATAACCCTGACGGAGCAAGAGAGCAAGATTTTCGATATTCTCTCCAAATGCGCCGAACACCTGCACCATCAACAACCGCCAAAGGACGTCACCCTGCGTGTTGCGGGGGGTTGGGTCCGCGATAAGGTGAGTCGGCACAATCAAGTTCCAGGACGATGGGCTGGTTGGTGTTGGCCTTGGGCTCCAGCCTCCGGTCGCGGGCGACCACGGTTGATGGATGCCGTCGAATGCATGCGGTGGCAGAGGATGCGGATAGAGCCACAACAAAAGTGGCTACTCGAAGAACACGGTAGCAGAAGCCGTGGAGGAAATGAGCGTAATGAACCAGGCGACCGCTGGCACCATGCAGCTCACACGGACACAGATGAGCCTGTCGCTCGATGATCTGTGCATCTGTCAGATTGCTATTTCGGCCGCAGCTGCCGCTACCCAGGGCTGACGAGTCCTTTGGATGTTTCTCGTGGCTGTTTCAGCTTCTCGGAATGGAGTCCCATGACATCGATATTGCCCTCGATACCATGATGGGGTACGACTTTGCGCTCCAGGTCAATCGCTACCTGGCCGAGAACGGCTTCGAAATCCACACCCTTGGCAAGATTGACTCGAATCCCGAAAAGTCCAAGCATCTTGAAACAGCGACAACCAAAGTCATGGGCAACTTTATCGACTTTGTCAATCTACGAACCGAATCCTATCGGGAGGATAGCCGTATCCCCATTGTGGTGAGAAATCTAGGTCCTTTGGATAGTGCTGTTGGACTCGCCGGCAGCGGATGGCTTCGAATGTGCGTTGAGGCCATGGTTCCGCCTCGGTTACAGGGCCATCGGTTCGCCTCTGCATCGATGAGTCCCCATGTTGAGTGCAGCCAGCTTCCTTGCGGTCGCTCATTAAATCATGCTTTTGGATGAATCCCCCCCCCCAGCGATTCGGCACTCCTCTCGAAGACGCTCAGCGGCGTGACATTACCATCAACGCGCTCTTTTACAACATCCAGAGCAAACAAGTCGAGGATTATACTGGCCAGGTTCGGTTTGTGGGCTGTCGCTTGGCTCGGCATACTCTCGCGCTTATCACAGCAGTCTCAACCTGCAGGAGGTGCTCATCACTGGATATGCTGCCTTTTTTTGACCCAGGGCCTCTCGGATCTTCGCAGTGGGCTCGTCCGCACGCCTCTGGATCCCATTCAAACGTTCCTCGATGATCCGCTTAGGATCCTCCGCGTGATCCGGTTTGCAAGCCGCTTTGGCTACCAGATCGACACAGCGATTGCCCCCGCAGCCGCAAATTCCGATGTCAGAGTATGTTGAGCGGACATGTGCATCATCGACCCACACTTGATGCCCACTTTGGCGGCAGCATCGAGATTGGCACGAAGGATATCATCCACTTCTGACAGTCTGGCGGCAACACCCCGACCCTAGAGTGCCTTTGGCTCAAAATTAAGCCGAGAGCGTATAGGAACCGAGGTGGATAAGATGATGAGGGGGCCAGATCCCCTGCGCTCGCTTCAGCTTGTCTGCGACTTTGGATATTATTCGCTCGTTTTTATGCCGCCAGAGTCGGTCGAGCCAGTGCTCAACGGCGACACTGCGCTCTCTGTTGCGAAGGCTCTTAAACGGTTCGTTCTATCACATTCGCGCTGGACTCTTTGCATGGACCGTGGTTCTTGTTCGTATGATATCGAGGCTGCTGATGGCCCGTGCTAACATGTTTGATTCGCTGTAATCGACCAGTCTCTTGAGCAACGCGCAAGTCTTATCGCGGATTGTACCAGAACATGCCCTGCCACTCTCCGAAGATGACCACCGAATACTCTACCTCTGCGCCTCCATGTGTCCGTTTGCTGACCAAACGTATACGGAGAAAGCTCGCGAGTACCCTGTCAGCAAGTACATGGCGGTCGTTTCCCTCAAAGTAAGTGGAGGAGCGTTGACCATTGCGGCAACAGAAAGTATGCACACGACATCGATGGAGCTGGCTCATTGGATGGACCCGATCCCACTCAAACAAACCCTTGTCAACGTTCAGCTCAATGTGCACGACGGCGATGTCTGCCACGCTCTGCAAGGATTCCAGCCTCTCATCACGAAGCTGTGCCGGGATATCACCCCCATTACCGACCGCAAAACGATCGGCCAGCTCATCCGCAATATCGCCAGCAAGCCCTTGGGTGCGAGGGAGGTCTTCAAACCACTTGGGCCCAAGTGGCCCCTCGCACTTATCTATTCCCTGGCACTAGAAATCAGCCAGCTCGGCGATCCAGCCGACTCCGCTCATCTTGACAGTTAGTATCAGCTTTCCTGCGTATTATTTGCTGATTCTGTCCTTGGTGCAGCGCTGCTGGGCGATGGAGCGCATCCTAAACGGCTCATACCTTGATCAGATCCTGAGGTGTCCAAGACCATCGGAAACTACGCGCTATTCATGCAGAATGTGGCTCGGTATGACATGGAGCACTTGCACGACCTCAAGCCTCTTCTGGATGTAAGCATAGTTTAATGATTGCGGGAGTGTGGAAGCGGCGAGTGTAGCGTGGCTGTCCTGGTGCTCCGAGCTCCTCGCACATGTTGCTAAAGCTCCTCGCACGGCGAGCCTCGCGGCACTCATTAATTGTGGTCTTGGTTGGCGATATCGACGTATACGGTAGGGCAAGGACATTGCTCGGATTCTCTGCATCCGGCCTGGACCGCAGGTCGGAGAATACCTATACCGCGTCATGGAGTGGCAGTTGGAGCACCCCCACGGGACCAAGCCCGAGTGCGAGAGCTGGATCAAGGTTGAGTTTGCTGAAGGAAAGTCTGGCTCAAGACCGTAGATGTGCTTGCTGCCGTCTGGGCAACCCCGATCGCCATTGCGGCTGTCTGTCCTGACATTCTCTCGCCTCTTTGTTGTCATTCCTTATTGGCTCGCCGCCTTCCCTTCGCTCGATTTCATTCCGTTTCCCTCTCTGATGATCCCCTCTCACCGTCGATCACATCCTCATTCTGATACGGCAACGTTTTTCTATTGAATCGTCATTCCCGTTTTCCGCTCGCTATAACCTGTTATGGTGGTTGTTGCGCTGCGAATGGCCAATCGATATGCCTCCCGTGTGTCCTTTGGCATCTGGCTTACAACATGTCATGTTTCGTCCTGGATCACCCATGCCTGTGCTGCCGTCACAGTTATCGAGGCGGCTCAGAGCCGCCCTCGAAAAAAGCCACGGAGAGAATAAAGCGGTCGACTCTTCCAGTCCGGAGATTGTAGGCACTGCGAACACGTGTGTATTCAGATACCAGGGAATACGGTCCCAAACCGGGAGGGGGCCGATAGACCCTGCTAACGCCGCAACAGTGCGGTCCTTGCATCGGCACCCATATCTCTGGAGAGCAGCTTTGCTGGCACAGTTGGCTCAACAGATCGGCTATATGTAGCGCCTGTTTTTCATTCTTTGAAGCTGCTGGTCTGTTTCCGAAAGCCGATGGAAGGACTGCGAGTGCGAGTGTGAGTGCGAGTGTCGGTGCGAGTGTGCCTGGGAAGGGCGCTCGCTCTCGTCCATGTTCTGGAGCTCGTCATTCAACTCATCGTCAATGTCAGGAACGGCAAGCGATGGAATAAAGTACTTCTTCTGGGTCTTGAACTTTGCTGACTCGTCGCCCTCCGGGTCGAATTCTTGGAGGTAGAGATCCTTGACGATCCTTACGTTGTTTTCACGGAAAGTCAACGGCGCCCGGATATACGACACATCCGAACGAGTCGTCGAAGAACGTCGTTCATCGGCGTGATATTCTTTCCACTCCGGGACCAAGGTGTGTTGCGAGTTCACAAACGGCGAGTACGGATAGTCTCGCCCATGAACCTTTTCTCGGGCTGCGGCGGACAGAATCCTCTGGGAGAGTGGAGGCTCGCCAAACGGGCTCAAGACGACGTGTTCCATCGGCATGGTCTTGGCCAGCGATGCCATGTTGAGGGTGATTTCATTGGTGAACGATCGCAAGAAGGATCCACACATGGACGGAAATTTGTCTGCGTGAGGAAGTCAAGGATGAGGAGCCCGTGTCAGCCCGGATGTCTGAATGTGCAGCCAGCCGGACTGTGGCTCGGACTGACGGTCTGCAGCCAAACATGGAAAGTGGGCGACGAAACTCACCCAAGGCAACGTTGAGTGTTTCCCGTGACGGATGGCATTTGCTTTGGTGCGTCTGTCCGACTGTCTTCCAGTTGACTCCGCGTCGCCTCTTCTGGGACTCGTCGGCCTTGGCCTTCTCTTGCGCCCTGAGACTGGCTATTCTCTCTCGTCGTGCGGCCGATCGGGCCTGTCGCTCCTCTTCTTTCTGTCTGAGGTACTCCTCGAGCTGTGCTTTCTTTTCAGCTTCGAGACGCTGTCTCTGGGCCTGCGCGGACTGCTCGCGCAGTTTGGCAAGCCGTTCTTGCTCCTCCTTCGCCGCCTTCTTTTCCAATGTGACAATGAAGTAGTTCACTGCATCCACAAAGTCTTGGCCGGAAGGATTCCGCAAGATGCTCACCGGATCGCGTGAGCCTGGATCCCGGGTCTCGATGACAACTCCTTCTATGGTCGAGTCACCGATGGCTGTCACCGGGCGTGAGACAATGGCCTCGTTGGTCTCTTCATCCAGCTTCTCGTTTGAGCTTTCAAGCGTGACGGCAAGGCGCCTGAGCTGGTCTTTTGGATCCTCCGGACCGGATTCGCCGACATCCGGATGGAAGCTGACGCTACTTGCCCTTGGCCTGCCCGTCGGTGTTGCCCGATCCTGTGTTGAACCGACAGCCAACGAGCCTCGACGTGAGCCAGCCTTGTGTGAGCCAGATGGGAACTTTGGGTCTGCTGCATCAAGATCTGAATGGCCGGTCACGCTGTTTGCCCTCGGCCTGCTTCCAGGCGTGGACCTGCCTTGGTTTGCTCCAGTAGCGATCGAGGTCTGGCGTGAGCGGGTCTTCTGCGGGCTCGTTGGTCTCCTGCTTTGTGTGGCTGTGGACTCGCGGCGACCCTTGACGGACGAGCGCCGAGATTTGTCGATTTGATTGGAGGGGGTACTTGGGTTTGAAGTTTTTGCCGTGCCCGTTGAGGATGCTTGAGCAGGGGTGCTTGGTGCCGACGAGTTGCTGGTGCTGCCGCGGTCTTCGATTCCGAAGGGAGTGAGCTTCTTTAGAAGCGCAATTGCGTCCTTATCCTTCAGCGTCTTCATCAAGTAGTTTTTCAAGCACGTCCGGATCCACAGCGTCGCTAGCTCCCGGAAGTCTTTTGGTTTCGTGAGCGTTTGTGGCCGAGATCCACTCTCACCCCTTGCGGCATTAAATGCCATGAGTTGGTTTTGAGACTGCGCCACAAACACATCCAAGTTGTATGTTGGTCAAAGCAAGCCCTGCGCCTGTATGCGCGGCATTGGTGATTGTCGGCTCAGTCGGCGACATTATCGCTGCTGGCACCATCGTGCGACATGATCGAGATGTTGGTAGAGCAGGAGCAGGAGTAAGGCCCGTGGATAGTACTGGCCTACCTCATTGTAGATCTCTTCAATCTGCATCTTGAGGAACTGACTTTCGGCACAAGCAATTCCGAGTGCTGACATCAAGTGCTTTGATGGCGCGACAATCGGCTCGTAAGGCAAGATCAGCTGCATGATCAACGTCGATATCACTTCGGTATATGGAACCGAGAACTTTGTCAAAACACCTATGATCTTTTCTCGAAGCTGGGTGTCAAGACGAGAGTATCCAAAGCATGTCTGCCGTCAGCTATCGAGTGCGTGGGAGCATTTGAAGTCCAGATTGACACAAAGGTATGATGCCAGAAGGATATGAGAGCACGGGCAATCACCGGGTCGCCCACAATAGCCTGTAGCAAACGTGCTTACCTTGACATCGGTGTCATCCATCGACTCGGTGAGCCTCGACTGCAGATACCTGCAGAGTGTTCGCATAATCATAGTTGTGTCTCGGATGCCGAGCTCCTCATAGATCCAATTGATAAAGTCCAGCATCTCCAGCTTGATTTCCGGCTTGGAGTACTCCCACAGTTTGCCCACTATGATCTCGGCGATGGCTTCTGGCGTCGGATTGATTTTCTGCATCGGTGTTGGTCGTTAGAGACACTGTATGGCATTCATTTCGATATTCTCGGAGTACATACCAGTTTTCGGCTCGATGGACGCACGACACCATACGGATCGTTCACGGCTTGTTGTGTGTGATAGAGCTGCTCGGTTGTGAGTCGCCCGCACCGATCCGCCCAAGAGATGGGGATCTGTCTCCATTGAACTGGAGCGGTACAAGATCCGCTACAACTGTATCCACCAAGCGACTGCCAAGAACTTGAAGAGAAACTCACCTCGTCGTCCGGAAACCATGAGAACGCCAGAGCTTTCTGCACGATCATCGGGACCTTCTCTGCCACAACTTGCACGATAGGATCGTACATCTGGACGTTTCGGAGCCCAGTATTCGCAGGCAGCCTCGATCTGTAGACCTCCTCTTCCTCCTCCGCTTCATTCTCATCTTCATCCTCTATAACGACGATATTAGCCTCGTTTGCCTGTGCTTTCTCTTCCTCCTCTTTCTTGGCCATGTTCTCGAGTAGATTTTTGAGTCTCTCCTTGTACTCGTCGCTCTTCTTCTTGCGCTCGACAGTGTCAGCAGGCTTGGGTGCTTCCTTTTTCTTTCGTCGAATGCCTCTGATTGCCCCAGCACGTTGATATCCCGTGTGCTTTGATCGCCACGACTCGACGTTGTGAGAAAGCACCGAGTTTGGAATCTCTCCATCCGGGGCAACTTTCAGTCTGTGCTTTGGTGTTACTGGCATTTTGGCGATGATTTGTGAAATGCTTTCCTGAGGAACTTCTTGAATGATAGGGACACTTGGTTCTTCTAGCGTCACTGACTGAATTGATTCTGCAGCTGGGAAGATTGCAGGATACGGTGTAAATCTTGATGAACTCGCACCAAGCCAGAAGTCGGCGTCGATTTCATTCGCATATCTTCGTCCGTATCGTGCGAGTCCAGCTCGATTGGCATTGCATACCTTGCTCTAGAGCAGCTACGCTCTCGATCGACTCGGCCTCGTTCATTTGAATCTCCTTGACCTCTCTGAGAAGCTGCGTGTGGCTCAGTCTCGATTGCAGCATCATCGTTGATGCTCCTCTCGTGTCTGCTAAATAACTCACCGTAAGCTCTTCGGCAACCTCGCCTCTAGGGGTTATTGGTGCTGAGAACTGCAGATAGCTCAACGAGTAGCTCCTGTAGCCAGCTTTCTCACTGTCTTCTTCAAGCTCGCGTTGCATCAGAGGCCTGTATTTGATATACTTTTCGTACTCTTCGTGGAGGATTTGATCCTGTCCATACACAGTGTCAGCTTACGAAGCATTTTGCATCATCATCATCATCATCATCATCATCATCATCATCATCATCATCATCATCATCATCATCATCATCATCATCATCATCATCATCATCATCGGCCGGCAAATATCGATTTACCTTGCGCCGGACGTTGGACAGCTCCTCGCTGATACGCTTCTTGGCACGGTCGACAACTTCTTGCCGGCGCAGCATCAAAACATCCAACATTCGATAAATGTTTTCGGTTGAGCTGAGTTGATGCTCCTTTGACAACATCGGAGTCTCCAGTTCGAATGTAGTTGCGGAGGAGAGGCTTTGAGAGCTGAGAGCCTCCACACCCGTGCTGACAAGGTTGATGGCGTGAAAAAAGTCTTGTCTTGTCGAATAGCTCTGCAGCGGTCTTGATTCAAGCCCACAGTCGGTGCAAGTGAATACTTCAGCCAGTGCGATCACTATATCCCCTTCATGAATCAGCCTTCGAGTGCACAGGATGCCGCAAACTGCGACCAACACCCACCTAGCCATCTTCCTCTCGTACACCGCCTTCCAAATCGCTTGATTGTCGTCAAAGGGCAAGGAAGGCTCCACCGGCATCTCCGGAAATTCGAGGGACTGCACTGTGGCAATGTATCCGGGAGGCAGATCTATTCGATGTGATGGGTCATGAGTGCTGACGAAGACGAGCCTTGGCAAGTGTTGCCTCGATTGCACGGCGATCGCTGAGGTCATTGAGAACCCAAACGCATGTATCTCAAGCCGCGCTCAAGACTAGATGTAGTAAATTGCATATGCCTGACATCTTTGATGCCGCATATTCAGCTCTGTGGCACGACGGTACTTACACAAAGAGTACTGAATGATGTCGACTCGGTTCTGGATGCCAACAAGAATGTCTCCTCTCTCTGAGTTGACGCAGACAGCTTCGAGCGGCTGCGTGAACTGCACCTCTCTGCATTACATTGGGTTGGTTGAGTTTGATAAGCCGGGATCGTGGCGCGCGGAAAAGGGCGACGACGCCATGATGCAGTTACACTGTATCGATCAGCAGTCAGTCTTGGTGGGTGAAAACGAACCTGATCAGAGTGTTGAAGCTATCCCACAAACGAAGCGTGCCATCTCGCGAGGAGGAGATGAACAGGCCAAGCATAGGGATTGGACATATTGCTGTGACCGCATCCGTGTGGTCGTCGGAGCGCAGATGCGTCGGCATTTTTCTGCTCTCTGCTCCCAGGATTGTAGAGGATGGTGAGCAAATGGGGGAAGTTCAACAAGCCACCAATTAACGACCGGACATGCCATTGATCGAGCTGGTACTCTTTCAAATCTGTGCGTACCGTTCCGATGCAGGTTGAATTGAAACATGTGGATGCTCCAGTCATCGGACGTTGCTGCCACGGCATTGTCGCTAATGGATATAAGCCGCGGTATGAATCCAGCCTTGATGCTCACTTTGACTTGGATCAGCTCGCTGCTCATGGGCTCCAGTGTGCATATCTTGATCAATTCGTCTGATACCGCCAGATCGGAGCTCGTCTGAGTGTAGGCGTAAATTAAGGATCCGATGCGGATGCGGGGTCCTACCTGCACCTCCCGTAATCAAAAGCTGCTGTTTGGAGATGTAGATGATTTGCGTGACTTCACCATTATGGAGCTATCAAAGGAACACACATGTGTGTGCGTGAGCAGCACGAGCGATGCTCTGGATGAATCAACGTTGGTATCCTGCACGTTTCTTCGCAGATTCGAATGCTACAATGAAGTCGTCGAATCGTGTCCGCGGTGGATCAGCCGGAAACTGACCTGATACCGATCGCATACCACCCCAAACCGTGTATACACCAGAACTTGACCGTTGCCCGTTCCGCCGAACAAGAAGGCAAATCCTTTGCTGCGCTCGTACCCACTGGGCGATGGCTGATGATGCTGGAACACGCCATCGCAAACGCATATACATGTGCAATCCTCGCGGACTGGGAGCGAGGCCCATGTTAGATTGTGAATATCGCACTGCAGCAATGTGGGATGGAGGCTTACTTGGTCCGTTGGGTCGCCATATATCCACGACCAGACACGGATTCACGTTGGTGGCGATAACCCAGATCTCAGAGTTGGTGAGCATGATAAACAGCTTCTCTGTTGCAGCCAAGATGAGGCACAGCGTCAGAAGAAATGGCAGTTGGCCGCCCAACCGACGTTTCAGACATCATCCTTATTTTGAAGACCTCGTCTGCCTCAGCAAGCATATCGACTCGATTCAAGTACCTATCGACGGACAATAGCTGAGCGCCGTGATGGACTCGGACTCGACAAGCGGCAGCACAGTCGTTATGGACTTGCCGGTCGCGGGCGATATGAGCCGAATGACGCTATCATCGCTCCACGCCAAGATACGACATGGAGTTCTAGTGCCTTGATAGTTGACAAGACGCTTAGCCTGCGAACTGCGATATTCAACAAGAGTGAGCATACGGTATATGCACTTAGTTACATTGCCAAGGCACGGTCTCTCGAGATGACCCCGCACGACAAAGTGCCTCACTTGATGGACGAGAAGCTTGTATTGATATGGTTGAGATTCCAAGCCAGGATCCCCTCCCTTGTATAGATGTTCAAAACGGCCTTGTCGGCAATTTCGATTCCCATCGGCTGTTCACGAATATGGAAGCTTTGCCCGCCACCAATTACAGCAGTCAGTACGGAGGATGGGTTATGTGAGTGGCGCTACGATGATGTGCTCACCAGTAAACCTCCTTGAAGTTTTTGAGATTGTACATACGGACCGTCATGTCGAGCGCACAAGACATGATGATTGGCCCAAAGGGATAGACCGCCAGCCCCGTCACACGCTTTGTGTGGCTTGTGAACTCATGGACAACCGCATTGGTGAGGTTCTTGATCTTGACTATGGTGGCAAGGTGTGAGGTGAGGTGAGATGAGGGGAGGTGATGTACAAGGAGCCAAGTGTCATGGTGTTAGTACGTAGCAAATACCCGCAACGAGCTCGGCTGTCCAGAACTTACTTGACCCATCCGCGCAGGCGATGATGGTGTAATTATATTCGCTGTAGTGCAGAATGCAGCATATCTGCCGATTGGAGACTTGCGACATGCATTCCACTCTTTCCCCAAACAACTGGTCGTATACCTGCTCCGAATGAAACATAGTTGTGAGTCCATGATCGTCGCTGATATGGCCAGGAGCTGGTCACGTACCAAAATCCGCGTGTCGATGATGGCGTACATCCTGTGATTTGCTTCATCGAGATAGATGCTGGTGATCCATTCGTCTGTCGAAAGATCGGTCTCGATCTCGTACTTTAGAGTCGGCTGCAGATGCACAACCCCTCTGACCAGGAGCCAAGGGGTGCACCGTGAGAACTTGGACTCAATAAACTCCATCCACTCCCACCCAGAGGTGCCACCCTCACAATGAATTCTAGCCACTCTCTCAAGAGAACAGTGTGATACTACTACTTGGTGCCCTCATCAACTTACTTGTGCATTCGCCCTTGGATTGTCCAGACCTACAATCGGTTCATCACGGCTCGTTAGACCCCCAGTCGAGGCCCCGCGCGGTAGCACGATCATCCCGCGGATAGTCGGGAGCACCTACGCAGATGTTATGCGATCCGGCTGTCACCAGCTCATGGCTGATGGAGTTGTAGCGCACACTAGAACCAAGAATGGTGAGAAAAGTACAATCCATAAGCTTTCGGGTCGAGGCGCGAGCAGTGCTGCTGCAGCCGCGCGCTTGCTCGATCGCGACAACGGTGATGTAGTCGGGATAGCAAAGGCATGTGCAATCATCCAGCTGTACTCGTCGTCCGACAAGTGCCCATGCGGACAGATGCGGATGTGGATGCGTCCGGCTGATCAACTCACAACTGAACGGCCTTCATGGTATAATAGATATTAGCAAGCTCGAATCTGGCGTTGAAAAACTGTACTTTGGTCAGCCCGGCGTCACCTCCGAATGGAATCGCCCCGCAAATCCGCAGTGCCATTCACCAACCGCCTGACCAACCTTGATCGACTTGTCATACGAGCACCCGCAGTACATGCCAAACTTTGACAAAAACACAAAGTTGGTCAGGTCGGTCTTGAGCTTGAGCATGATCCGCGGCTTGGTGCTGAAGGACACCCGGGTAACATCCCAGACAATGATCCCGCGAGCGCGGTCGACACAGGCGATCGTGTACGGCCTCGATTTTTTGACTTTGGTGCTCTCCTTCCCGTCCGGGTGGTCGTGGTCGTCCTCGAGGCTGCTTTCGTCCTCGCTTTCCTCGTAGCCAGCGTCGGCTTCGGTTCCGAGACAGCCGCCCTCGAAGCGGATCGGCACCCGAGGATGCTGGATGGCACACACGATCGCATGCTTGGACCTCAGGCGGTACTTGAACTGGAACCCCTGGCGGATGGTGATGGGATAGGGCACTGGCGCCTTTGTGCCCGCCAGAAGCGCAAAGGCGTCAATGTCCTTGCGGAGAAAGGCCTTTCTCACGATTTCCCAGAACCTCTTTGCCCGTTCTGAAGCCTCCTTGGACAACGGCACGATCTCCTGTCGCAGCGACGATGGTGCTCGGCTTGCTGTGGGGCTATTGCTCCGCCGGGACCTTGCACTAGATGACCTTCGTGAGAGCGGGCCGCTATTGGCTATGGCAGCACGAGCTGCTGCAGCCGAGCGTTGTAGCGAAGCCTGTGACGATGCTGCGGTGGTATCTTTGCTACCGGCATTGGATATCTGTGCCGGGGTGTGTGCGGATGTTGGACGAGAGCCTCTCGAGCCCGGTTGAGGACTCGCAACGATCCTGTCGAGGCCATCAACGTCGCCGGCCGACTTTGGTCTGCTTGGTGATGTAGTCTTTGAGCCGAATCCTGAGCTGGCCCTTGACGGACCGGATTCGTGTGGACTGGAGCGGCCGTTCGATGGGCTGGTTGTCTGAGCCAGTTCCCGCGAAGTAGACTCTGCGACATAGTCCATTTCCAGGAAGTGGTCGCCACAGACAGGTCGGCGATTACCTGTTGCAGGGAGTCAAGTCGATGCTTGGTCAAGACAAGATGTCCCGGAAGACCCAGGGATACCTGGCCGGTCCCAACAGCGAGTATTCGTACAAAGCACTGGTAAGTATGGAGTCGTCGCTGCACCCTGTCCGCTCCAACGCTGATGGCCCGCCCTGCGGCGGACTGTTGTCTCATCCGATCCGTCACTCTAGATCAGAATACAATGCTGCCCAATCATGGTTGGCTCTGTCGACGTCATTCGTCGGTGAATCTGTGGGATGAGACCCTCCACAGCGCGGCGTCTCCAGCGCTCGTCCAATCAAACGGTTACAGCCAATCCAATAAAAAACGGGACATCCGTCATTTTGACGATTGATCAAATATTTTGTTACTCAATACCATCGCGTGCTGACCATGGTCATTCGCCAGTGTGTCCAAGGGCACCATTCACCGCTGGCACTCCGAGGCCAGTGTGCGGATCGATTGTGGGGACCGGAGAGCGACTGGTGGTGTTCACTCAGAGTCTGCCAAAGTGGTCCGTTTTATTTCTTATGGCTTAGCTTGACGCATGCCATCGCATACTACGCTGACAAATGGGATCGTGAGGGCGCCCCGTTTACTCATGTGTACACTTTATTCAGAAAAAAACGGGACAATATAGCCGTTTCCATGAACATGTAGTATGTGCTGTGCTTGCGTCAAGCAAAGCCACAAGAAATAGATCAGATCACTTTGGCAGCCTCCGAGTGAAGACCGCCGGTCGCTCTCCGGTCTCCACAATCGACTTGCACACTGTGATCATGTTGCGCGCCGCATTGACGTCGCGATTCCACACTGTCCGGCAGCTGGGATTCTTGCAGCTCCTGACAAAGTGGGAATTCGCAACACTGGGCGCATCGAGTCCTTCCAACCGAACTGGCTCCAGGCACTTGGAGCACACCTGCGAGGTGTTGAACTCGTTCGTTGAGGCCACCTTGACGCTTCCATGAGGGTGATTGGGACGGCGTCGGTGGTGCTCGAACTGCTCAAAGTACCGAGCAAACCGCTGCCTCCGAGGGCTGGATGCATAGCCCTTGCCTTGACGCCATGACGCATTGCCAAAGGCGATCACCACATCGGTCCGTATCGGGGCGTGCTTCAGGACGGCCTTGCACATCCTGTCGACGGCCACTTGGCGCCTCTTGTGGCCCGTGAAGCGATGGTGACGGGCCTTCTTGCCAAGGTGGAAGTCGAGCTGCACTCGCAGCTCCGGTCGCAGGACATGGGTGAGATGGACCTTGAAAGCTTCCGAGGACGACACCTTGGGCGAGGGAGTGGACGACATCCAGGTCTCGATGCTGAGTCGATACTTCATGGTGTTGTGCCAGTCGGTGTTGGACTTGTGGCCACACATGTGCTGGTAGTGGCCATTGGAGAACGAGACCACCTCGTCTTGGTGGCCCGGTGCTTGGATGACCGCCGTGAAGATGGAGCCGACTCCAGGATCGATGCCAATCCAAGTGGTGCGATCGGGGTCTGGGTCGCCGATGTGGGCCTGGATACGCTGCTCGGCAGTCTTGACGGGTGTGGTGGTCTCGGTGTGATCGGTTCGACGCACAAACTTGACGAGGCCGATGGTGCATCCAATGCCATCGGTGCTGATCTCGTAGTTGAACAGCTTCTTGTTCACGTCTCGCTCTTGGAAGAGGGAACTACGCAGCTTGAAGCAGCTGCGCCAGAGACGATCCTGGTTGTTGACACCGTCCTCACCTTCTTCCTTGAGCATGTCCCAGGTGAGGCCAAGGTGCTGTTCGGTGTCAAGGAGTTGCCAGAGAGTGACCGTGTCAATCTTGACATACTTGACCTTGGCTGTGCATAGAGGAACTATCGTGCACACGGCCGGAGGAGTGTCGAGAGCGAGCTGCTTGAGTGCCCAGTTGATCCTGGATGCCAGCTTGTTGATCTTGGCCTTGGTGGTGCCGAGCTCAGACTTGGCCGTGGTGAACCTCTTGTCGTCGGAGGGAATGCCTTGGGTAGTGAGCTCGTCCAGCTTGGCCTGGCGCTGCAGTTCGGTGACTCGGAGGGCGGGCATGTCGCAGTCGATCCACTTGTGGACATCGTCGACCATCTTGTCTCGGGCGAGGATTCTCACATGGTGTGAGAGGCGATGGAGGGCCCGGAAGCGGTCCTGGTCGTTGCTGTACCGAAACTCGTCCAGGACGTGGCCAAAGTCTGGATAGAGGAACTCGAGATCGGCCTTGGGTGGAGTCTGCCCTGGTTTCTCGAAGAGCTCGAGACAGGCCTCGATGGCTTCGTGCTTGTGCTTGTTGGCTGGGAAGACGGCAGCGCAGAAGCGGCGAAGGAGTCGCCAGTAGGCCAGGTTGAGGTGGGTGGTGCAGTTGGTGGCATAGGCATTGACAGCCAGTGTGAGAAGCTGACTGTGAGCACCATCAGGCAGACGAGGGGCCGGAGGCAGGTCTGCGTGCCGAGTGGTCTGGTAGTCGCGAAAGGAAGCGACCAGATGCTCGTTGTATTTCTCATTGTCCCCGGTCGGGGAGAGGGCACCGGCCTCGACAATCGTGAAGCACTGGCGGATGAAAGCAGGGGTGGCCTTGGAGATGACGGGGACGGGAAGATCCTGCTCGATGCACCGGAGGATGTGCAGGTTGAGCAGCCTGGATGCCTCGAACTGGATCTGGGTCATGGCCTCGACGGTGGCCTGGATCTTGTCGCGGAGAGCGGGATTGAGACAACAGCCATCCATCGTCTGCTTGAAGCAGCTGAACTGAGGGGCGGATGACCTTCCATCCACGAGTGGGACGACAGAACTCTTGAGGGGCCGGTATTTGGGACATTTGCTGGTGTTGCAACGTTCGTGATCGGTGCCATCGCACTGGCGACATCGCTTGCCGGTACTCGAGGAAGTAGATGGACCAGGCTCGGTGGGATCGACATCCATTGGATCTGCAGAAGCAGTGGTGGTGAGCGACGGAGCAACAGAGAAACAAGCATGCGTGGGGTCAGAATACGAACCAGAGACAGGCTCCGACTGTGACTTGGCTTTCTTGGGCCTGGGTGGCCGAGGCTGGCCATCACCGGTACCCTTACGCTTCGGAGGCATGGGGCCAGAGAATGCTGGGTGCCTGCCAGTGGTACCGGTCAGAGCAAAGACTTTTTTTTATCGTACAATAGCGCGATGATCAGATCAAGGCGAGATAAGGGAAGAAAGCAGCAGGACGAAGGTGTGGCATTTATACCCAAGAGCAGGAGCCCGTCGTTGCGGGCTGGTTGGGGAAGTGACCCTGTTCAAAAATCGCCGAGAGGTTCAAGCCAGGGATGTGAACGCGAAAATGGCGGCTTGATTGGAGGGAACTCAACCCCAGAAGCGCATCGCTCGCTCAATCAGCCGTGGGAAGACATCTGGAAGCACCCTCCGAACGGCAGACTCAAACAGGGTCACCATCCCGACCTTGAACCCCTCGGACGCATTCAGCGCTGCTGCCTTCCTGTACTGATGCTTCACAACCCCAAAGAAGTTCTCGATGGGATTGAAGTCGGGTGAAGCAGGTGGGGTGAAGATCACTGACCATCCTCGGCGCTCGATGCAGTCCAGGACAGCCCTTGTCTTGTGCATGCTGACATTGTCCATCACAACCACAGAGTCGTCTGGGAAGGTCGCTCGCTCAAAGAACTCGACCATCGAGTGTGTCTTGAATGATGTGGGGATGTACATGCGATGCAGCACACCAGAGTGGTTGATGGCAAATGCAGCCGAGACAGACTTGTGTTTCATGTGATTGCACTGGCGAAGCGGAGCACCCTTCGGCGAGTATCCGTAAAGAGGGAAAATGGATTTCCTGATCCCCGTCTCGTCGACAAAAACGAATCGCCGCGGGTCGATGGAGCGGACCTGGTCCCTGAACTGTGCCACTCGCTCATCCAGTCGCTTGGACTTGTAGAGGTGTGTTGCCCTCTTGTGTGAGAGACCTGCTCGCTGGATGGCAGTGTGGCAGAGTGAGAGTGATACTTTCCTCTGGAGGATGGACTCGAGCTTGCATTGCAACACAGGACCAGTCTGGAACGGGTCCTGTTCAATCAGGGTGCGAATGACTGGACATGCCTGCTCGAAGAAAGTGGATCTGCGAGCTGGGACCCGGGATGTGTGGCGAATGGTCATGGCCAGCGCGCGATAACATTGGGTAACAAAATATTCGATGAATGGTCAAAATCCCGGGTGTCCCGTTTTTTATTGGATTGCCTGTAAAGCAAGAGACTCACGGCAGGATCCATCCAGTCAAAGCGCGCACGGTACCGGAATCTAACAAGACACAAAGTGGGAGTTTAAAGGTTCGTTACGGAGCAAAAAAAAAGACAAGAGATAAAGGAGAGAACGGGATATAAAATGGAGGGGGAGGGGAGGACAAAGAGCATATCAAGTCGAAATGCCAGGAGCTCGTGTGCCTAATCCTGTTCACTCGGAGGACGAGGGAGAGGGAGGCGATCACAGCGCTTGCTGCTGGTCCGTTGCGCTTTAAAACCTCTTCTCGGCGAGCGAGTAGAGCAGCCAGTCGACCTCGCGGACGTTCTCGAGGAAGTGGTTGGCAACGGTCTGCTTCTTGCCGACGGTCGTGGTGAAGGTGGTGATGGCGGGGGCGGGGACATCCTCGCTGGCAGGCTCCTGGGCGTCAAAGGTGGCCTGGGTCTTGTTGATCAGCTCAAAGACAACCTCATCCGTCTTGCCGTCGCCGACGACCAAGACATAGTCCACTTCGCCTTGGGCGACGCCGAGGTCGCGCATGATCAGCCTGCAGGCGCTCGCTTTGTCAACGGCAGAGGGGCGAATCTCGAGGGTCTTGTTACCCTTGACGATCTGTCGTATGGATGGGCAAAGATGGTTGCATGATGTTTAGTCCATCAAAGCCGGATGCATCGAGAATCAATCGCACTGGATGAGGTGGAGTAGCTGGGGGACGCAAGTGCATGTCGATGCCACGTCGAACCTAGCCAGGCACCGACCAGATCGCTCATCGACAAGAGATTGCCATTCAGAGAGGAGGCGGGTCCACCGAACCCAACACTGCCTTACCGTGACAGGATTGTGCGTCAGGACCTTCTCGAGGTTGGCCTGGAGCTCCGAGGCCTGCCAGTTGCCAAACTCAAGATCGGCTCCGTGGTAGTGCCAGGTCAGATTCAGCTCCTTCTCCTCGATGAAGCTGCCCGGAGTACGCTCGGTAAAGTACTGGAAGAGAGGGCGGACCGTGTCTCTCCAAGTCTGGGTCATCTCAAAGGTCTGATCCACAAGGCTGATCCAGCCATCGGGATACTGGATGCGAGTGTCCTCGTTCGCCCCTGAGGCCAAGAGTGACTCCACCGCTGCAATGGTCTTGCTCGAGTCAATCTCATCGAGCTCGGAGCGGACACGGGGTGGGTGCTTGACAAAGCAGCCGTGCTCGGCCGACAGACCCACGGGCAGTTCGCCAAACCATTGGTCGAGGTGGACACGCGAGCGGCCCGAGAGGATGTAGAGATAAACGTTGGGGTTGGCAACCAGCTTCTGGAGGTTCTCGAGCGTGGCGACCGAGGGTCTCGCAAACTCGGGCAGCTTGTGGGTGGGCGTCAAGGTGCCGTCGTAGTCAAAGAGCACGAGCTGCGAGAGGCAGAGAAAGGTCGGGTAAGCGCACGAGCGTCGGCATCGACTCGATAGACAGTGGCGACGGTACCGCAGCCATGTCCGGGACCCTCACGGATTGGTGCTGTATCACAGCGACGCTGTGTCCGAATGAGACTCACCCGCTTCTTGGTGGCGCTGGCGCATCGGTTGACAACGTCATCGACGTCCAGATGTATCAGCTTCTTGAGTTCCTGGGTTTGCTTGATGCGCTATGACAGCCACAGACAACAGCAGCAGCGCAGGTGAGAATGCATTCATTGCCAGATGCAGCAAGTGCCAGCCCCTCCCCCGCCCACAACAAAGACATACAGTGAGCTCGTTGACAAAGGTAAGACCCCAGTATCCGGCGGTGTATTTGGAGATGTACTTGAACACCTTGTTGTGGTTGGCCTCCCTCACATCGTCCGGCATCGTGACCGCATCAAAGTAGGCTTGGGCGAGCTCCTCGGTGTTCCAAGGGTTGACGATAATGGATCCGTTGAGACTCTGGGCGGCGCCAGCAAACTCAGAAAGGATCAGGACGCCGTGCTTCTCCTGCTGGCAGGCAGCGTATTCGTACGAAACGAGGTTCATTCCATCGCGAGTCGAGGAGACAATGCAGGCGTCGGCAACAGCATAGAGTGCAACCAGCTCCTCAAAGTTGACCGACTTGTGAATAAAGTGGATGGGAGTGAACTCGACCGTGCCTGTGCAGAAGAAAGGAAGCAGTTAGTGATTGCTGGTGTGCAGATCAGGGCGGCGAGTGTGCACACCGGGGATGGCACCAACCTCTGGTGCGGAGGGTTTGGCAAAGGATCAAACCTGGCATTTGGTCTGGCACTCACCGAAACGGCCGTTGATGCGACCGACAAGCTCGTTGACAACGGTTTGCAGATGCTGGTACTCCTCGACATCTTGACGTGAAGGCACGGCAACCTGGATCAAGACGACCTGTGGATGTCATCCGAATCTGGGTTAGTTGCTGTGATGGTTTCGTGGCTGTCACAAACCGAGCAACCATTCCACAGACTCTGTACCAGGGCACAGGTATATGCACGGCTACTACCTTCTCTTGCCATTCGGGATGCTTGGCCAGGAAGAGCTCCAAGGCATGCAGTTTCTGGGGGACACCCTTGATGTAGTCCAGGCGGTCGACGCCGACGAGCAGCTTGGTGTTGCCAAACTTCTCCTTGAGCCTCTGCATGCGCTCCTGAACAGAGGGGCGCTTCAATCCCTATGGAAGCCCGGCAAGGTCACAGGGGGTTAAGCACAGCTCGGTTGCCAGCAGTGTCTCGCACACAGGACGAGCCTTAAAGCGAGGACTAGCGTTTGTCCATCAAGTTCAGGCTCCCGAAGTTTGGCAGCAGGGCACATACCTCCAGCCACTTGTTGGGCTCAATGCCGATGGGGAAGGTGCCGATGTGGACGGGCCTGCCCTCGAACTCGACACCGTTGGGCATGGTCGGGAGACCCAGGATGCGCGTGCAGGAGCTCAGGAAGTGGCGGGCATAGTCGTACGTATGGAAGCCCAAGAGATCGCTCTGCAAGACGCCGAGGAGGATCTGCTTGCGCACAGGGAGGATTCTAGTGCACAGAGGACAGGAGGCATTGCCGAAACACGCAGAGCAAGCGCAGGGAACGGATGCGAGGAACCAGGAACAAGTCAGGGAAGCGGACACACAGACGGCCGGCCGGTAGAGTGCGAGACACACCACTGGCCAGCGGAGAACTGGACACAGCAAGTGGCTGGCAGGGACGGGACATACCTGTAAATCTCCGAGGAGGGGAACGGGGTGTGCAGGAACCAGCCGATCTTGACATTGACAGACTGGGACAGACGGGAGCGCAGCATGGCAGGAAGCAGCATCAGATGGTAGTCTTGGACCCAGACCAGGTCGCCGTCCTGGACAATCTTGCTGATGGACTCGGCAAAGGCCTCGTTCGCCGCCTGGTAGGCCTCCCAGTGTTCCTCGTTGAAGGTGATCTCTCCGGGGTGATAATGGAAGAGCGGCCACAGGATGCTGGCGGCGCAGAAAGAAAAGCGCTGTCAGATTGGGTCCTGGGCATCATGAACCCTGTGCTGTCCCGCCGTCGGGCTGTGCATGCGACAGCCCGCACCCCTCCCCACAGATCGAGAGCGGCGGCATGATTCAGGGCCCAGGGCGATCACGTTGACAAACGGCACTCATGGAAAGTGCCGCCAGTCATGTATCTGATGCTGTGGACATCTCTACACCATTGAGCTGCTGAATCGTACTGCAAGTCGCAGCGGACAGGCATGGAGCGGATCGGCAAAGACACAGCCGCCATATTACCTGTTGGAGAAGCCGTTGTAGTGCTTGTCGGCAATGTCGTCCGAGATGAAGACGGGGACGCAGTGATACTGCTCGGCCAGCTGGGAGGTAACGGTCTCACGCTCGTCCTCAGGGATCTCCAGACCTGAAAGAGAAGCCGACCGACAGTCGTCACAGCGACGATTGACCACAGAGGCGTCAGTAGCCAGGTCTGGACGCTGCTGATACGGGTCGAGAGGGCAGCCGAGGTCCGGTGACGACAGAAAGAGGTGGAGACAGAGGCGTAGAGGCGCCCGCCGTCCTCGCCAGCCGGCATGCGGAGAGCGGGGAGGAGCGCCTGGCGACGGCAGCAATTCTACATTTACCTGGCCATCCGATCCAGGTAAAATCCTGCTCGGACTTCAGACCCGAGAGGCCAGAGACGAGTCCGCCCGAGGACATGACAAACTTCCAGCCATTTTCGTTCTTGGTGATGGTGACAGGCAGGCGGTTGGAGACGACGATGAGTCGCGACTGCGAGGATGCCATGGCGGTGGGTTCGACAGGGACGGGCGTGGGCCGATGCAGGCAGCGAGTAGGCAGCGAGCTGGAGAAGACAAGCCGGGGAGGCCGGGGGGCGGGCTGGACGATGATGATGGGCTGGGGGGGACTCGCGAGGTTTGCTTATCGGATCAGGTGGCAGCCAGTGCTGCGCACGCACGTTTGCTGTGGCCGAGGCGGATTGCTGGGGCTGGGCGACCGAGTTGCAGCCGTCCGACCAGGAAAGGCAGTCTGGGCTGGCAGTTTGGGATGGACGCAGTCGCCCGAGTGGGTGGATGCAGTCGCCCAAGTCGATGGATGCAGTTGTCCAAGTAGATGCAGTTGTCCAACCCCGGGCTGCCACAAGCAGAATGCGGGTCCATGAGGAGACTGCCAGGCGCACCGACCAAGGCAACAACAGACACCCGCGTTTGATCCCCTGCTCTGCGCCTGTCCTGCGGAATGGTCGTCTGCAGCGAATAAGGCAGCCAGATGCGCACGGATCCTGGAGAGAGCGGAACCAAGTCCCACGCGCTATCGCCTGGGTGTCTGGGTGAACCCCCGACATGCCAGGCTTCGGCGATCATCTTGGATATCGCATCGATACCGCGATTCCGTGCTGCATGCCTCGGGTCGCATTGCAGCGGATGATGCTGGAAGCTTCTGTGCCGCGGATGCAGACACCAACATCGGAGTGAACCAGCAGCCCGAGCGTGGACGGTGCAAAACAACCCGACTGCAGACAGTGCGAAACAACCCGAGTGAACAACCGCTCTCACATCCTCGTCCCCAATCACAGCCGCCGCCGGCCAGCATCATCGCCAACCACATTTCCGCATGTTCAATCACACAGCTCGCAGTGGGGCTATTCGCATCGCTTCCTCGCGGCATTGTCTGCGATTGCGACGCAAACATATTTGTCGCATCCTCGCTCAGTGCCGCCGCACTACCCGCCTGCTTTTGCCCTCGGCTGGCCACAGCGCAAAGTCAAACACAGTTGGATGGGCGAGTCTGCATCGAGAGTCTGATTGCTTGTGACACACGCACCGGCCCATTGTTCTCCCGTTCGCACACACCACTGTCGAATACGGGGCCGGGCAAGTGCCTTCCCCTCTCGCTCGTCTCGACCCCTAGCCAAGGGGGTGCTCCGCGATATAGTTTCTGCGAATTCCCTTCTCTGCGACCCTCCACCCTCGCTCTTTACTCGCCATCTGTGGCCGCATCCCCGGCCTTTGCGGCCCTGCAAGTCATACCTTAATCGCCCCTTACATCATCCCTCAAAACCTCCGCTTTCCATCCGTTCGGCGGTCTCGCCAAGGCCCTCTAGCCCGCCTCTAATTCTCCTGGCCATACTTTGTTGAAACGGTCGGCTCCGATAAGCCCGCGGCCTCTATCTACCCTCACCAACTGTTGCCGTTGGTTCTATTTGCCATTCGGTCGCCAGTAACCGCCCACCGCTTCCGGTGTACCACCAATCCCGCAGACTCGCCTTCCCACAGTCCATAGAGTGCATCTGCATCCCAAGCGTCTTCATGCCGCCAGAAAATACCACTGACTCGAAGCGAGGTAGTGCCAGCCGGTTCCCAAAGGTCCCGGCCGGCCAAAACGTCACCGCTCCTGCCGAGGGCGGCAGCGAGAACGAAGTCGCCAGTGCCGCCGAGATCCCCATTGCAGCCAGATCGAAAGGTACAGCACCACACACGATGATCAAACGGCAGGGGCTAGGCGGTGTGGCCGACAGTGTGTGCAGACCCTGGCTGCTTATACATTGCGAGGCAGTCTGCGGGGCAGCATCTGCAGCGGGCATTTATTGCAAGAACATACAGCCTGGATATGTGTCGGTCGTCGGGCCGGTTCTCACGCACAGTCGCTGCATCCACTCGACCAGGTCCTGGACCAGCTGCCTATACCCTACCATCGTAAGCACGTCTCTCCTTATGGCCTGTGTGTCTGTGGTCTTGTTTGAGCCCTGCACTTGCATCGCTGGCTGTCAAGTACAGCTGGGCGGCTGGCAGCCCAACATCCGGGGCCAGGCACCAAAGATTCCCGTCCACTAACCCTCAAAAATGCCCTTAGGACAATTGGCTTGAATGCTAAAACCGGAGTTCGGGCCCCGGCATATTCTTTTGGAATCAAGCTCTACGGGAAACGTACCGATTCGTGCCACGGCTTGCTCGCTCTGTGGTTCTCTTGGTAGCTCTCTTGGCACCAGTACTGACCCTATATTCCATCCTGCAACCAGTTGCCAGCGAAACCCCAGGCCCGAACGCCTTCTTCCCTCAAACAACGAGAACCGGCACATCGAAAGGACCGGCCTTCTCGCTCCAGGGTGGATACAAGAAAGAGAGAAGAGATGGTACGGAGTCTGCGTCTCTGGCACTCGCATCGGAGACTCGATATATCGCTCGTTGATGCTCACCCAACCACGGCTGATTCTATCGGATACGTTCGTGCAGTTGATCTGGACACCCCTGGTCCAGGGAAGTACAATCCGACCTACATTCCGACAAAGGAGGCCAAAGCACCAGCGTACAGTATGGGCGGACGCCGAAACAACGAGAAAGGTATGCGCTGCGACTGTGCCGACATGGGCTTCTTTGATGGCAATTTGTCTAGACGGGCACGCTTGGGCGGTGTGTTTGCACCTGCAATCGTGCTTGATCAAATGCCACAAATACGAGCGTGAGCATCAGATCAGCATCAGCATGAGCATCAGATCAGCATCAGCATGAGCATCAGCATGAGCATCGGCATGAGCACGATCGTACGTCTCACCAGTGGCCTCTCCTTCCAGCCAACATCAATCCGGGTCCTGCTGAATGTAAGCCGTCCACATCCCGCTCGAAGGAAACCCGAGCCGATCGATCGGGTGGCTCTTGACGATGACTTGATACTCACGCCTGCCTACGCCTACCCTTGTCGACAACAGATTCGATTGCGTCAACTTTGGGACTGCGTCCGGCCATCACCATGCCTGCTGCTGCTGCATACACCATCAAGCCCCCGCGACCGATGAAACGTAAGCCAATGCCGAGATGCGCCAGCAAACAGATCAACCTGTTTATGTCGGGCATATGTTCAATCGAATGAGCGTACACTCCTTCGCTAACAGCGCTCCTCCAACTGCCTTCTTGTGTGCACACCATCTCCGTATCCCCGCTGCTCTATCGTTTCTTCCCACGGCATTCCTACAGTGGAGTCATTTTCTCCTGGACCAGCCGCCTATTCGGCCCTCGACCCCTCCAAAATCAAGAAGTCGGCGCCAGCATACTCGCTTGGTAGCCGATGGCACCACGAGTCGAGCGAGAGTCCATTCTCTGGATCAAAGGGTCAGTGTTGTGTCCGTCGATACAGCATCATCTGAATGCTTGCATGGCTTGGCCGGCGCCTGGATCTGATGGACACTTGCACAAGCTCGCTGATAGCGGTGCGAGACGTGTTGGCTGACTATCGGGGCTTCCTGACCCTTCTGTAGATGCGTACGAGTACCACACGGCCAACGGACATGGCCAGTCGCCCATGCCTGGGCCTGGACACTGTAAGCTCCTGCCGTCACTCGAAAGTTGATCGATGGGCTCGATTTCGAATACGATCTACGGTTACTAACATTCCACTTGGCTGCTCCTCTTCCTCCAGATACCCCCAACTTCATCCAAAGCAAGGAGGCCGCGCCCATGTTCTCGTTCCGCTGCAAGCACTCGGAATACGAGCTCTTTGTGCCCGACACCACCGAGGGCGAGTTCATCTTTTGATCGGCCTCAACCCCCCTTGGTCTGTCGCCCCCATCAGCATGTCGATCTCGTTTGTCTTTGTACTGCTGTCGTAGTCTCTATCGCTGTTGCTGTTTCTGTTTCTGTTGCTGTTGCTGCCACTGCTCTGGCTGGAAGACGTCCAAGGCCGAAACTCGCGGGAGGACCATGGAAGACGCTGGATAGAGAAGCGCCTGCCCGAGCGTTGGTCGGCCTTGGCGGGGAAAGCACCCTCGGTTGCCTGTCTCTGTACTTTCTTGTCTTTCTTTGACATTCTGTCGATCTCTATGTCCAACCAAATGGTACCCTCCGACCGTTGGTAGCTGTGCAGTTCCAATCATCATCCCCCACGTATACTATGACCGTCACATATATTTCCTATCTGCCGTAAGACAACGAGACACAGTCCTCCGACGGTCTGGATGAGATATATCCTGCAGACTGGGTTGCATCTGGCCTTTGAAGCATATGTCGGATACGGTCGTTGGATGACGTTGCTGGGTTCGGCCTCCCATCGGGGAGGAGGCTATTTCAATCACACAAGGGCTTGTCAATCACCTCTCCGACTTGTCGCTCTGTTGGTGATCGAGTGCACTGCTCTGAGCAGGCGCATCTGAGATTCCTCCGCACCTGATCGTTCGACAGGCAATCCTTGGCATACGCCATCGCCGAATTGCATAGCAAGCCTCGCACTACCGCAGTCGCTTCAGGAACACAGATCATCGCTGTCATGGATGCGCTAGGTATATGCTCATAGTCTAGCGCTTCGACTCGATGAAGGTCAGGAGTCCCACTTGGTTCCATGACTGTCTGGGCTCGGACCGTGGGCGATCCAGTTCGCCACCAACAAAGTACGCGTTCCCGAGCTTCGAGTGCTGATTGCTGTTGATATCGACTGCCTGCCTTCCTTGACTCTGTCGGCAACTCGGTTTCCCAAAGACAAGCTACTCTTTGAGATCCAGGCAGCCAAGCCCAACTTCCCCGGGGCACAGCTCCAAAAGATCAAGCGAGGCGGGGGCTGGTGGGACTATGACCCGACGCAGGACCCAGTCCCGCAGCCCGAGTTGCAGCCAAACGCTCAGCCAGACGACCAGCAAGACCTCCAGAACAAACCCAAATGCGACTATTGCCAGGAGCCCATCCTGCGCCAGCTCGTCGAGGCCTTTGGCAAGTTTTACCATCCAAACCACTTTGTCTGCCCCGGGCCGACGTGCAACCGCCGGGTGCTGGCGAATATCCAGTACTACGAGATGGAGGGCAGGCCGTACTGCGAAGGCTGCTTCCACGAGCTATTTTCGCCAAAGTGCGAGTTCTGTAAGTGCCTGAGGGGTTGCTGGTAGGAGGAGGAGGATTGGAAGTTGTCTGATCGAGTATCATGGGGTGAGTGGCCTCTCGCCCAGTTGGAGGCTGAGGAGCAGATACACTCTCTTGACTGCTGGGAACTAAACAACCACAACCACAACCAGGCCACACACCCAT
Organism: Polychytrium aggregatum; assembly: GCF_025602895.1. Taxonomy (NCBI): domain Eukaryota; kingdom Fungi; phylum Chytridiomycota; class Chytridiomycetes; order Polychytriales; genus Polychytrium; species Polychytrium aggregatum. Next base: position 11,589 of record NW_026516327.1, on the reverse strand, counting down.
CACCAGCCGCTGTATCAACGCCCTCGGCAAGGCCTTCCACCCGGACCACTTTTTTTGCTGCCAGTGCGGCAAAGTCTTCTCGCAGGGCGACGGCTTCCTGGAAGGCCCCGATGGCCGTGCTTACTGCGAGAACGACTACCGCCACCTGTTTGCCGATGTCTGTGGTCGCTGCGAGAAGCCTCTTGTGGGCGATCATTTCGTGGCCCTGAATCAAAAGTGGCACAAGGAATGCTTCACTTGTGCGGTAAGTGATGGGAGTGAGTGAGGAGGAGGCTCGTCCGGTGGCCGATACGGGTGCGGACAAATGAGTGATATTGTCGTAGAGAATGTGGGAAGGAGCAGACCAGCGAAATCGGTCGTCGATGTGCTTCTTGGGCAGCCCTTGGTTTGCGTTGGACCGGCTTTGTTGCTCATGAGTTTCGCACTGTCCACCACATACAATGCGATTCCAGGACTGCAACTTATCCCTCGTTGACGTGGGCTACTATGAGCACGAGGGCCATCCGTACTGCCAGACGCACTTTTACGCACGCAACGAGGCGACTTGCTCGACGTGCTCCAAGCCCATCATTGGCAAGTGTCTCAATGTCGCTGGTCGCCGATACCACCTGGACCACTTCAAGTGCACCTTCTGCCAGCAAACGCTCCAGTCCGATGTGCCCGGCAGCAACGGCAAGGCATTCAAGGTCCACGACTCGAAGCCATACTGCCTGCCATGCCACATCAAGCTCTACGGATAGCAGCCGCGCCGTGCATATTGGGTCTCCGTGCCTCATTTCCCTGGTTCTGTTTTGCTTTCGGGGAAGAACTGTATTCAAAACTAGTTATAAGACAGGGTGCAAAGAGCAATCACGATAAGAGCCACAAGGCGTCTGCGCACATGCGAGTTGTATAGATTCGCTGGTGTATCTGCCGTGCTCGCGGGTGGTTGAAAAGAAATAAATACATGGGTTCAATGGAGACAAAGTCGGGCAAACGGATGGGTGCGGATGTTTGTCGTGGCTGAGCCGCAGGAAGGGGCATGTGGGTACGGCTGTGAAGAATGTAGTCGCACTTCCAAAGGGAAGGTAGCGGAGCGAGTCCAAGCGACGCTGATGGTGACAACACGAAAGGAGAGGCGTGGCAAGCGATGATGCGAGAGAAAGGGGTGAATGTATGAATGACGAGGGGGGGGGCAAAACTCCGAAACAAAAACAAGACAGAGCGGTCGTGCACAAGAAAGTGCTTTCACTCGGACAGCATCGTCTTCTGTCGCCAGTACTTGAGAATCTCCAAGAGGGTCTCGCGCGCGGCTCCCTTGGACGCCTTGAGTCGGCCCATGATCAGATCGTTCATGCAGAATCGAACCTTGTCCGCATGGGTGCGAAGGCAGCAGCGCCGAGACGAGTCACCGGCGGCGCAGGAAGTGATGCCGCACTCGTGGTGGCCCTCGCCCGTTGGGACTGTGAGGAGGGCCCAGTTGAGGAACATGGCTTGGAGCAGCACGAGACTGGACCCATCGCGGTCGTTTGGAGATGGATGCAAGAGCTGTTCTTTGGTGTATCGGTCGAGCTCCTGCCAGCCACAGACAACCCAGTCGGTTTGTTTTGACAGGGTGGTCAGGACACCAGCAGAGTTGGAGATGTGTTGTTCTTGCTGAGCGTGATTGAGTTGCCGGTAGTGACAAGCCACGAGGAAGACCGACAGACTCAGGGTCGAAAAGACCTCGTATCGCTGGCGCAGACACTCGGGCGGGATTGCTTGCTCGAGAGCCAGGTACCTTTCGACCGCCTCGGAGGTCTGGCCCGACCGCATCATGTCGCCCACCTGAACCAGCTCGCAAATAGCATAGCCGAGGAAATCCTGGCAGTCCATGGACGCCTGTCCAAGCCGCTTGATTTCTGCCAGGATGCCATCGATGCCAGGCGACACAGACCCCGAGGGATCCGCAGCCGGCTCTTCATGCAGCGGGAGCAGCGACAGATGGCGGATGACGTGGGCCTCGCCGAGTAGTTCGTGCAAGCGACTGCGGCGGTAGGACGCCATGGCGTGGGCAAACAGATTGCTTCGGGCCGCTTCTTGCGCAGGCTGTGCCGCTCCAGCCGACTCGCTGCTGGAAGTGTGAACCGACTCGTCCAGCAGAGACATTGGGTTGACCTTCTCCTCCCGCGTAACACGCAAGAACCAGTTGAGGTGTGGGTCGGTGAGGCTGGCCCCGGCAGACTGGAGCATCTCGATGCCCTTGGCAAGTAGACTCATGCTAAGCTGCTGCCAAAGCAAGAGCATGATGTGCCCAGATCCAGTGGCGGAGACAGCAGGGCGCTTGATGGCCTTGCCACTCTTCCTGGGTGGGTGCCGAGCAACGATCGCCCGCTGAATCCGAAGGGCACAGAGAAGGAGAGCGCGTCCACAGAGCTCTGCTCCCAGAATCTCTGGCGACGCATTGGCCACATTGGCCAAGCGAAGGATTTGAGAGAGTTGGAGAGGCTGGTAGTTGTCTTTGAGGACTGGCCGACGTCCCGAGCGAAGCGTTTTCAGAGGCACAGAACAGCGCAGCGGCGGCATCCAGAGCAGCGAGATACAAAGAGATGACCCATCAACAAAGGTGTTTCGGTGGGCTGGCCCAGAACATAGCAGCGCATCGATGCTTGCATTCCAAGTGCCGCGGATTCTCAAAAGCCGTGCTTGACCCGCACACTGGCTCCATACTCGAGTGCGGCAACGCAGGCAGGGGCAAACTTACGTAGGTCAGACTCCAGACGTCGCACCAACAGTATGTACTCGTGCAGTTCGCCTGCATTTGTAACTGCGGCACGGCCCAGGCACAGCCTTGGGCCAATGAGATAGGCACCGGCCTCCTGGGCCAGGCGCAGCATCCACAGTCGGCTCTTGTTCGCAGGAGACTCCAGCTGACTGGTGCAGTGCTGGCTGACATCCGAGGGCTCGGCTTCAAAGCTGAGCTGGCTCGAGTGGTACTGATCAGTGGGCTTCTTGACAGGCTTGAATGTCGCGGTGTGAGTGGACATTGACGGATTCAGACACTTCCAAAGGACCAAGAGCGTGAGAACGATCCGCAGGATGGGCCTGTGTGCGAGTCACCAAAGGGGAAGGACAGCCGCAACATCATCGTGTTTGTTAGCGAAAGGCATATGCTGGTGGCGTTCAGGGTCTCCTGATAAGCAGCGGAGGAGAGATGTCGAAAGCATACCACATGATCTCGGGAGACCACACCGCCGTCTGGGGCTGTCCAGGCATCGCGGAGCTCAGACCGGCGTCGAAGACCCTTGCAGGCGAGTGGTGGTGGTCGGGGCTTGCAGGTCCGTTCAGAGATACAAGCGCAGAGCCAAACGGATTCGGGGCATAGAGCATGCATGCGCATACAAACACAAGCATCATCATGCGAGCCGGGGCAACATGCGCGGCTGGATTGCCTGTGTGCCTGGCGCGCTTGGGAGACGGATATCCATCCGACTCGTCCTCGGAGGACGTCGTTGGGCTCTCAAGCACCAGCGGCGGCGGCGAATCGGTGTGCAGCTGGGCTGAAGTAAATCCAGACGATGGCGGGGAGTCGTGGCTGCACGATGTCGACGGAGAAGACATGGACGGCACACCCGACAGGACCGGTGACAGCGGGCTGTCTTCCAGTTTGACCTGCCTCTGGACGGTCTCAGTCTGGTGCCGTTCCTTGACGGCCCGGAGGTTATCTTCCAGCAGCAGGAGCAGCTCCGGACTCCCATGGTCCTGTACACATTTGCGGCTCGAGTCGACTTGATCCTTCAGCACCTGGTTGGCTCGTCGGAGATGGGCAATATACTCGGCTGCCTTGCGCAGGATCGTAGCCTTGTTGATCTTTTGGGCCACGGCGACTCCGTCGATGACGACGCTCGAGTCCTCGGCCTCGCAGTCGTCGTCTGATTCGCATTCGTGCTCGTTTCCAAAATGGGATGCGCCGCGTGCAAACTTGTCGCTCGAGGGGCACGCTGCCGAAGCGTTGAGAGCTGGGATCACAGCCTTCAGCTCGGCGATGCGGTCATTGATGTTGTTGCGGTATCGGCGTTCGATCGCGCTATGGGCTACCTTGCGCTGCTCCTTGAGTTGGTGCGGCATGGTCTTGGCGGGCGCCTTTGTGCTGCTTGGCTTGACGAGGGGCATGATGGGAAGCTTTGCGGCCTCGACAGCGGATCCAGCAGGGCGGGTTCCGGCTTGCCAAACATGGGAGGTTGCGGCACCGGTCGGTATCGACGGGGCCGATGGTGTGGAGCGCTGTGCAGAGGTACACGCAGCAAGAGTTGCGGCGGCGGCTTTCTTGCCTGCAGCTACAGCAGCAGCGGCACTGGCAACTGCATTGGCCTTTGCAGCCTCTTTGGCCCTTTCCTTCTCGGGGTCTCGTTTTCCGACAGGGCGTCCGCGCTTTCTCTTGACGACAGGAAGACCCGCAGCCGGATTCACCACTGTCCCAAATCGCTGCAGTCCAAGGAAAGGCGGGACGGCATCCAAAGCAACGTTGGGGACGACTGCCGGGAGACCCTGGCCATCGATCGATGCGAGGTTTGCCGAGGAACACAGCGAGTTCAGCAACTGGGCCATTGCAGGGTCGCTCAAGGTTGCGCTGATCGACGGCATATCGAGGCTGGCCATTGCGACATCGGGAAACGCTACAAGAGACTCAAGCGATGCTGGGGCGGAATGCGACTCGAGCTGCGACGGGCTGCTGAGAGACTGGCGATACCCAAATGGGTCCACTTGAACGGCAGGTTGGAGGACGGCTTGGAGGGCGGACGGGATGATGGGCTGCGCTGCCGAGGTTGTTGCGGGCGCAATCGGGGGCCCTGTGGACATGATGTTCAGTCCTGGAAGCGACGGGGGCCCAACCGGCGACGGGCTCAAGGACATGCCGATATGGTCGCCAGATGGAACGGCGGGACTCAGTACCATCTGGGCCGCAAATGACGCCGAATGGGGCGAAAAGAGCATGCTTGGGGTCGATAGCGGAACGGGATCCGAGAGCTTAAAGGTCAGAGTGTGGTCGTTGATAGAAAAGCCGGACTTTGGAGGCCGTCCGCGCTTCTTTTTCTGGCCAGCTTGCTGATGCTGGCGGAACAGAAACTGCTGATTTTGCGCGGCGCTCTTCTGGGGCTGCTGATTCGAGGACGGGTCTGGCGTTTGTGGTGAATGGAGCGCAATCGAATGGACGGCGGGTGCAGCCATGGACGGAAGTGGCTCACCCGCAGTCCAGTTGACCGGCAGAGCCTGGGCGGCGACGGTGGGCAGCGGGGAGGTCAAGACGAGCGAAGGCGTCGGCGATTGTGACAGCATTTGCGGCATTTGAATTGGCATTGTGATCGGAAGAAACGTGTCCTTGGTGTCGACGACGGGATCTGCGCCTGTCCGGGACATGGCTACATTCAAAAGTCCCTGGGCGATGCTAGCCTCGTTGGGGAACATGCCAATCGGCCCGGGAGCGGAAGTGGTCGGCAGGGTAATCGTTGCGGTAATGAGGGAGCTGTCTGGCTCACAGAAGGAGGTGTCGATAAAGTCGTCAGCGAACGCACACAAATCGTCTTCGAGCTGGAGGCCAGAGGTATGGGCCTGGAAGCGGGCGAGGAGGTCGCGGTGCTGCTGGTCCAGTGCTGCTGCGGACAAGCCAAAGACATCGAGCGAGCCAGGGTCGCTCTCCGGAGAGCCGGACGACGGATTTGGGAAAGGGCTGGCGAGCATGGCGAGGCGGGGTGTGGGTCGGCCCGGCGAGGACTCTGACTAGAGCTCTGCCGAGGCTGTGGGGCGGGGATCAGGAAGACAGGGCTCGGCAACGGGGCGAGCAAGGGCAGTGACGCTGGCAGATGGCAATGTGCGGCGACGGATGATGCCGACGGATGGCGATGGACGGCGATGGATGACGATGGTGCAGATGAAAGTCAAGGTCGGTGAGAAAAGGACAGAACAGGACAGGACTGAGGACAGGACAGCGCGACTGGCGAGGGCACGGCGAGGAGCGAGGGGGATGCGCAGCCACACAGAGTGCAGCATCTGCAGCACGATCGAGCGAGGCGCGGCACAGCGAGGAGCCAGCGAGGAGCCAGCGAGGAGCCAGCGAGAGTGCTTGGCGACGTGTGTGTGTGCAGGGGTCGATTGCGCGTCTGCGTTGTCCGAATGAGCACGGATGAGTGCGTGTGCGTGTGTGGCTGCGTGTGGCTGAGTGTGGCTGGCCAGGCTATGGCTGCCACACAGACAGCGCGGGTGTGCTGCGACGCGCGGCACCCATGCCCAAATCGGGCATATTCTCCATCCTGGCACCAAAAAACCATTGGCCGGCACTGGACACGGACATGGCACGCTCTCTCGCCCGCGTCTCGCCCGCCTCTCGCGCGCTCTCTTCTCGCTGGGGGCGACCTGCTGCTTCGTTCCCACGACCAAACCCCATCGATCCAAGACAGCCTCCGGATGCACCCTCGGTTGCTGGACATACTGCGAGCACACTGCGGGCACACTGCAAGCATGCTGCGGGCATGCTGCGGGCATGCTGCGTGCATGGGTTCTTGGCCCCGCGCTGCTCCTGTCCTGCCGCACCCATTTTTTCACTGGTCGGCGGCATCCCGGCTGATCATCGGCCCACGGCCTGTTCGGTCTTGCCAGGCACCCCAGTCGGTGCTTATCCACCCCGCCAGGCAGAGTCGGTCGTCCCCACGCGAGGGCGAGCTCTGCAGGCAGTCCAGGACAAATCAGGGCAGCCTGGGCGTATCATGGCGGCCTGGGCAAATCAGGACACCGCTGGTGCAAGGGGTTTCATGGCAGGCCGATCTGGGAGGATCTGACGCGCCTTTTCGCCAGGTTCTGGTTGCCTGGATGCTTGGTCGCCAACAACCCGGGGAAACAGGCCATCGCCTTCGGCATCTCTGCCCCACATCTGCTCGCCGCCACAGCCAGAGCGCCTGTCTGCACGATGCCCGCATTCGAAACGGATGACTTTGTCCGCAGCCTGCCGCTCTCGGAGGATCTGCTTGCCTATTATCGGCACCGCATCAGTACGCTCGCCTTCCAATATCGCCGCATCGCTGTGTCGGGCTCGAATGGCGCCTCGCCGCACAACCCTCTGCAGCATCAAGCCTCAGCATGTGCCCCATCCCCGCTCGTCAATGCCGCCACTCATACTGATGTCTTGACTGGACAGAGCAATCCGAGACCGAGTTCGAGGAGGCCCTGGATCGAGTCGAGCAGTTCAAGATCTCGCACGAGGAGCACCACAAGCTGGTCTGGGAGCTTCACAAGCGGTCCAGCGAGGTCGCAGAGCTTCAGCAGGCCCTGAGCGATGCTCAGACGTCCGTCTTTGACGAGAGAAAACAGCTCCTCAAGGTCGTCGCCGAAAATGACGAGCTTCGCCGTCGGTATCGTCGCTATCCGCTGCCTCTCTGTCCAGGCCGCTTTGAGCCCCAGCACCCCAACCACGACGCATTGATTAGGCGGATGCCGTTCCCCGCATCAGCGCCTTAAACGCTGATCCTTTATTTTTCCATGTGGCTCCCTCGTCTCTTTGCCGATTGGGCTGATGCAGTCCAGGAGCTCAAGGACAGGAAAAAAATCCGCTATCTGCTTTCGATGCAAGGCTCGGTGGACGAAGAAACAACCTATTTTCGAGACACTCTCGACAAGAGGCTGGTCAAAGTCCAGCCGCTGCCGAAGCATCAGGTGCAGTCGCCGTGCTGTTAGATCTCAGGCCCTTCGGCGAATCGGACGATTTCATGGCTGATTATATGATCTCTCGATCCTCGCATGGAACCCTGGCACCCACCGCAATCCCAACTTCTTCTGCCACCTCAATGATCGGATCGACTCTGACATTCCGCACAACCCACAGAAGGGCGAGCCTCAGGACCGAGACATTGTGATTCTTGAGGATGAGATCGAGTCGCTCAAGCTGACCGTCACGTCGCTACGTACCCAGCTCGATGAACAGGTGGGGTTGTTTGGAATATCCTGTGCGTTGGCTGGGCTGCGGCTCGTTCAAGAGAATATGCTATCTCGCTCACCCTTTCCATCTTGGCTCGTATCCTACGGATCGTATCTGACTTGTGCCACCGTACTCAGAAACGACACTATGAAGCCACGATAACTGGACTGATGAAGGATCGCAAGGCACATTTGGACGAAGAAGCCGTGCGTCGGCAATATGAGGCAAAGAAAATCGAAGAGTACATGAGGAAAGCCCAGCGTCTACAGGCTTTGTGTCGAGAGAACACCCGAGGTCTGGACCGCCGTGCTTGTTGACGATCATGTCGATCCAGCATTCTGAGCACAGAGCAGGCCCATGCTCCGGCGGTGGCTTTCGAGTATCCATTGCCAGCGCCGTTCTTGCTACTTCATATGCTGACTCTGTGCCAACGGACGGCTGTCGCTCGACCAGAGCTTCTGCACACAAAGAAGGTCTCCCATGTGCACGAGCGACAGCTGATTGAAGACAAAGCCGTCCTGGTCAAGAAACTGCAGGAGGTCGATCAACAGCTCACTGTCGAGAAGGAGAGGGTAGACTCTGTGGAGAAGGTAGGCCGATTGGAGAGCGAGCATGATTCATGTCCCTGTCCCTGAGCAGCCTTGCCGAGGCCCTCGGATCGTGCTGACATATTCTGCATCTCGACATCATCCCCTGTTGCGCAGAAAATCGAGGAGAAACTCACCCGCCGCCAAGAGTCTCTCGTGGCGGAACTACAAACCCATATCGCAAAGCAGGAAGAGAATCTGCGGATATACAAGGTGCGTGGCATCTGTCTTGGAAATGGACTTTGCTTTGCCTCTCCGATTCTGATTCGAATCCGATGCAGACCCGGGCAGAACAAGCCGAGCAGACGATGCGCAAGAAAACAGAGGCGCTGAAGAACCGACTTGAAGCAATCACAGCCGAGTGAGTGGCTTTGCCTTTGATCGTCCGCGGATGCGGTCCTATAATGCACTATCCATAGGCTCGGTATTTGCCGCTCTCTGGGAATCACCGGCTGCGGCAGGAAATGGCCTCCATGTTTCTGGGCCAGTGCATTTGCATCGATATGTCGGCAAGCTGCCGCACTGCTCGGACGCGCGCTTATCTCCATGTTGCTCCCTCCTGCAGCTATTCATCACTGAAGCGACGGCGGAATCACGAGATCGAGGGATTCACAAACGATATTCTGGCTCTGCGGAAGCAACTCAAGACTCTCGAGAAGCACATCCTCAAGTACGGCCCGCTGGAAGACAAGGAGTTGCTGCTACTCAACATCGGTAGGCTTGTCGTTTCACTGCGTCCGGCCTGTAGCCGCATGCGATCGAACGCCGACGGAGAAACGGCCGTGGAGTTGGGTTGTGGCTGGGTCATCTGGCTCGAAGCTGGCGTGCTCTGAATGGAGCTTCTTTCTGTCCGTCACCAGCCCGAGAGACAGGAAGCAGAGCTGCGAAAATGTCGACCGACCTGAGCAATCTCAAGGTGAGTCGTTTGCATCCTCGATCGCATCTCCGGTCGGAATCTCTCATCTGCTAATGCCGTCGCTCTTGGCCCTGTTGCTGTCATCTGCCTGCCGTGGTATCGCCAGGCCAAGGTCTATGCTACCGAGAAACAGGTCCAGAGCCTGGCTCTATAGCCCATAATAGACGATTGCGTCCTCTGCTGCCACTGACAATGCTGTGAGCGTGGGTGGGCGGGCTAGTGGGTCTCGTTTGTCGACATGACCCAGAGAAAAGCCCCATGCCCGACCCATACCGGGTGTCCATTTCCAGTCCAAGCGAGCCGGAGCCGACAGCACCCACGCGCGCATGCCAATCGGCACAATCGGCGCAAGGGCCAAGGGCGATCTTTCCCTGGCTCCCGTCGCTGGCCTGCTCGCTGCTCATCTCGGCCGCCATCTTCCTGGCATCTCTGTCCTTCGCTGGCCACACCCATGTCGGACCCAACACAGCTGATCGCCCACCGCTCTGCATCCGACCGGGCACACCCGTCGCTGAGGCAGAAAAAGCGCACCGAGTTTTGGTAGGCTGCAGCGCCAGGTCCTGCCTGCCTGCCGGACACTGCGATTCCAAGCACGATCGCCTCTTCGATCGGCAGCTTACTGCGTCTGCAATCAAACCCTCCATCAGGATTCGATTTGGCAAGCAGCTTCTCATCGATGGAACAGCAGCCGGGGTTTTGTCATCGACAAGCTGTTCGTTCGCCTCGATCGGCCTGCCTTTAGTGTGGCCCCTGTCCCCTCCTCGGGGTCAAGTGCAGCCGCAGGTCCAAAGCCCAGCCACTCAACTTTCGTTTCTGCTGCCCAGGTGGCCCGGACGCTCATCGCCCCGATCGAACGGGTCAAGATCGTGCTCCAGGTTCAGCGCATGACGATCATGCCCCACTTTCCGCTTGGCATCGTCCCGCAGCTCCAACACACCTACAAGAACATGATCGATGGCCTCAAGAGAATCCCCGAGCGGGAAGGATGGCTTGCGCTGTATCGAGGCAATGTATGTGTCATGGGACATTGATACCGCAACGGCTCGCCCTGCCCACTCTTCGGAGAGCATGATCTTCGTCCTGGCATCGGATCAGCGTCAAGTTCCCAAGCGTCCTCTGCTTCTGCAGCGCCGGGCCATCGATGCAGTCGATTCTAACGATCTCGCCATCCCTGTCCCCGCAGGTGTCAATGTGTTGAGGTGCGCCCGTGCTGTCCGCTCGCTTTGAACCGGATCTCTTGCCAGACGAAGCCGCTGGCAGGCTGGAGCTTCTCGTGGTGGACGCACATACGGGGGCCCTAATCGCAGTTGCCGGCCTAACAGGATCTTCCCGACCAACTTGATTCCGGTTCGCTCTCTTTGACCGACTCAATGTCCTGCTGGCGCCGACCCAGGGCGATGCAACGACACTCTTCCAAACCAAGCTGGTAACCGGCGCCCTGAGCGGCAGCATCTTACTGTCGCTGACGTATCCGCTGGACTATGCACGGACGCTACTCACGGCCGACACCACCCCAAAGTCCAGCCCGCACCGTCTCTACCGGGGGCTGTTTGATTGTCTCTTCAAGACAGCCCAGCGCGAGGGTGTCCTGGCCGCATACAAGGGCTTGGGCATCAGCAACCTCGGCGTGATGCTCTATACAGGGGTGTCCTATGCCACCTACGACTCGCTCGTCGATGTTTTCCTACCCGAGTCCCGCCCTATGCGCTCCGAGTGGCTCTATCCGTGGCTCAAGCTCTCGCTGGGCATGGTTTCGGTCGTGGTAGCCCAGAGCCTGACCTATCCAGTCGACACGATTCGCCGAAGAATGCAACTCAATGGCGGCCTCGGCCAGAAGCAGCTCTACAGCGGCACCGCCGACTGGTAAGAGCATCAGGCAGTGCAGCCGTATGTGGTCCGAGGCGATGGCAGCGCGGCAGAACGACTCTCGCCCCTCTATCTCTCGCTAGTGTCGCCGTTGCTGTCGCGAACGTGCATCAAGATCGGATATGGGCTGCGGAGGCTTGCGATCTTGTTAGCCAGTCTCTGGAGCGACGGGGTAGTGACAGAGTCCGACCTGTCAATCGCGGCCGATCTCGGCCTTGGTTTCGATACTCACCGGGACCCTCTCAATCGGATTTGGCAGCATCAAAACCATGATCTTGCAGGAGGGCTGGAAGTCA